>NC_138245.1:542500-550000 GCF_964197995.2 Scardinius erythrophthalmus
GCTTGAATGTTGATTATTCTCCTCATATTCTCCATTGTTGCGGCTCCTCTCTTCCCAGTCTGTCAGTAACGCTCTGTTTACTTCCTGTCTCTATGAAGCCCCTCCTTCTGAAAGCACACTGTGCTCTGATTGGTCGGCTGGAGCAGTGTGTTGTGATTGGTCGAGCGCTTCGAGTGTGTTTGGGAAATGTCCCGCCCCTTTCCATAACCACCAGTTTAACACGCTACTAACTAACTCACCCAGGCCCCGCCCCTTTATTCTGCGCATTAATTATTATAATGAGGAATACTGTGACGTGTTCGTTCCCGGAAGAAACTCACGACTACAAGCCTGAGAAGCGTGAGCCGGGTGAAAGCTGCGGTGAGAACATGCCGTGTCTTCAGACGTGTTTAATAATGACGCGTCACACCATGAGCCTGATCTGAAACATGAAGCCAGACTTCCTTCATCTGTCGCTCACATGCTGCTCTCTCCACTGGGAAGGTCACGCACTATGAATAGCCTTGTTATATGAAGACGAGATCTGGGGGGATCGTCGATGAAGACTAACTTTACCATTCAAAGTCACAGACTGATTTACAGCACAAAAAGTGCTCAGTGTCAGAGGTGTTGAACAGCTGCATGTCTTCAGTAATGTGGAGGAGTTTGCACTGTTAAAGCAGCTTTAAAGAAAATCATGATGTTACAGTTTATAAATCTTCATGCCATTTTACAGATTTGATGATCATATAATTACATTTTGTGACAAAATAAAAAAGGCAGTTATATATATATTATTATTATCCACAGGCACAACTACGTTCTGCTTTGGTTCTGAGTTATGTGTGTCTGTGAAACAATCAGGTCTTTTTGTTTTTGGATGGACAGGAACTTTAAGTCCAGTCCACATTTACTGTGATCCGGTTAGTTCTTCCACACCGGTTAGTTACTGTGGTATTATAGATCTGAGATTTACCCGTCCCTAAACAGCAGCACATGAACTGTGATTGGCCAGTTCTCTTGTCAGTCAAACAGGCTCTCAGTGGGCGCTTTATGCAGAGAATAAGATGCAGATCTCATGCTGATGAGAAGTCTGAGCATCTGTATGTCTGTATGGTAGGAGTGTGAAGATATCAACATTTCATTCTCATGATGTCAAAGTTCAGTTGTTCACGCAGCGCAGACTCACACCGCAGCGCCGGAGCCGTCTTGAGCCGTTAATAACCCGATGGATTGTTATGAATGTGGACGCCTGGGTTCGAGAGCGTGGGAGCCGATCTCTGCGATGATGTCATCCACAGGAAGTTACCGATGCCATCCACAGGAAGTGTTCTCCAAGGACCCGGGTCTGGGTCACATGTCTGGGATTCCTCCGGATCGGCCTTGGCTCTCCTCACAGGAACACACTGGCCAATTAGACACGCCGTCTCAGATTCCAGGTCGGAGTCTTGCTTGTGAAACTGAGAGGCGTAACCTTGGCCATCCGCTCGACGCTTCCTGAATTCCCTGAATACTTCTGCCGTAAATCACACGGATGAAGGAACGCTGGCCAAAAGTGGCACAGTTAAATTAAGCTTCAAATTTCAATTAAAGACAACATTTATTTGCAGAGTAACACATTTGCAGCTGTTTCAAAGTTTGAAAGTGAAGATGTGAATCTTGAAGCTACAGTGGATCATTACAGTCAATCCACAAACGCACAAACATTCTGTCCTCAATCACGCTCAGCCGAGCAACCAGTGCACAAGAAGCCCTGAAACCACACGGGAAACCACACGGGTTTGGAATGAGTAAAGGATGACAGAATGTTTTGGAAAACTATTCCTTCAACACCCATTAACTTAAGGGATTCTGTCCTTTTTTATTTTTAGTCTTTACTAAATGGTAAAAGAAGTAAATGCCCTCAAACCTCCTACAGCTCTAGATGAGATGGCCTCGGCGGTGTGTGAGAGATCCGGCGATGCATGAGCGCAGTCGTGTGCGGTTACAGCTCCGGAAACAGCCGTTCCTCTCGCTCGTCCAGGGCATGAGCGCAGGAGTCGGGTTTACGGCTCTCCCAGGACACTAACACACCACCGGTGCCAGATCTGCACTCAACCCATTAACAGAAGATCGAGAAGATTTAAATATTGATCAGTTTTGTTCTATGGAGAGATCTAAACGTTGGTCGTATTTCTAGTAAGAGATTTTTAAGAGGTTAAGGCTGAGTTGACACTTGGCAGGTTTGGTTTCGATTAACTCACACACGGTTGTGATTGCTGTGTTAGTGCGGTTCATTTGAATAAGTGCGCAACAAACAAGCGGACCAAGACTTCCAAACTTCACTGAAATATGAACGCAACACGGACAGAAAACATCTCAACTAAACAAAAACAGGACATGATGTCACAAGACGTGACCCTAAAAGAACAGAATGCTCAAGCATAGCTGGGTTTTCTCGAGATAGTTCATCGTCAGAGCCGCGCTCCTCACGGCAGAGCTGAGTCCGTCATCCTAACCCAGACTTTCATTCAGCATCTCTGATTTCAGGCAGGATTACTATATTTTTATGTCTATCCTTGCTAAGGTTGAAAATTACGTACTGAGGCAAAGATTTTGGTTGAAAATTAATCAAAGTGCCCCTACAATTCTTTTTTTATATATTATATTTCATGTAGTGTGTAATAAAGCTATTTGTGAATGTAAAAGCTCTGCAAAGTTTCACAGATCAGAGATAAATGGAGTTTTTGTCACGTGATTCTGAACTGAAACGAGTCGTCAGTAATTCAGTCTCACTTCTGCTGTAGGTCTGTAACTCATTTGCATAATCCCCACCTGTGGTCTTGATTGGCTGAAGCGTCTCTTAGCTCCGCCCTCAAACACTGTAGTGCATCTGAGACTGGAAGAGTTTGGTTCGTGTTGTTCGTTTCGAGAAGACGCTGTTTTCTGAGATTGATTCGGTAAAACCCACGCCATTGTTACTGTTCGTATCACTGTGAGATTCAGATATGATAATGAGCGTTTGCTTTCTGACCAATCAGAGCAGAGCAGCTCTCAGAGAGGCGGAGTTTAGAGAGACTGAATCTCCGATGGAAGCGTTTCAGACACTGAGAGAAAGAGCTGACGCTGCAGTGGAGATTATGAGGACATTAAAGTGCTTTTGATCTTGGATGAATGTGAAGCTGTTGTAGGAGCCTAAAATGTAAGATCATGGTAAAGATTGTGTTCATATTCTCTAAGTAATTTAAACAGGGAGCTACTCAACTAGATTTAGTTTAATTATGTATAATTTCTTCTGCCAGGTGATAACACCACAAGCTCCTGCGTCACCTTCATGTTTTAAACACATGTTGTTGGCCCTGTAATGTTCCAACTCTACGAGAAGTGAATAAAATATAAAATTAGGACCCAAATCACATCAAAAGAAAAAATGCGATTGCTGGAAAAATAAAGGATCTACTGTTGCTTCAGTCACTTACATTTTCCATTTGCAGATATTCGACTGCAGAACCACATTTAGATCGGCCTCAATCGTCTATCTCCCGTGGCCGAGGCATGATAATATCACTTCTTAAACTATAAAGCAAACATGTATCTAATAAAGACTCTATTTGAGACGTAACTGGAAAGGAGCGCTTTGTCCTTGAACGTGTGTGTGTGTGTGTGTGTGTGTGTGTGTGTGTGAGAGTCACATCTGCTATAACGTTATTCTGCCATCCATCAATGATTTAAAAGCTCTCTGGTTTCTAACACTTACTGTCAGAACGCCAGCCATCACGTCCAATTACAGCGGCAGAACCGTGACGTAACCCCGCTCTCCATCGACCCGGCGCGCGCGAGGAGCATCTCCTGCTTTTATAGGGCTGATGTGATATGAAAGTTGCCTTTAAAACAATATTGCACATAACCAGAGCATCATAAACATCATCCTAATGAGACAATGCAGGAAAATCAATAGTTTCCAGTTACTCTGAGAGCCTGAGTGGTGTTTTCTGGAGAGAGCGAGGAAGACTCGGGGGAACGAGGCGTTCTGCTGAGATGAAGGTGCTGGAACCGGATCACCAGCAAACAAGTCTTTAATACTGAGCCCGTTACATTTCAGGCTTCGTCTTCTACATCAATCCGGATACATCTGAAAACGGCATTCTCGTTTAGAAACGCTCTCCGTCCACACTTCAGTGCGGATGAGAAACTATCGGAAAACTCCTGAAAACGCTAAATTCCCCTTTACGGCGCATGCGTAAACCCTCACTAAAGCTCACTGAGACGATACAGACGGAGAAATAAATAATAAAGTTATCGCTCAATTCTTCTGACAGGATCATTTTATTGAGCAGAATATCTCCTCATTCACTGATGGTCCAGGTCGCTCTCACTCACTATTATATGTTTGGGCTAAAACGCTAAAACTGCTCATGTTTCACCGCAGGACAGCAGATGTGAGTGTATTCTGTCATCTCTGCAGGACTGGGATATGAAGAGTGTGTGAACTCACATATTTCAGCAACAGTGTGAGAGTGAATAGCAGATAACAGGCACAATACCGCTATAAACATCAATATCTATTGGTACAATATGTGTCACATGACTAAACTTACGTCATCGTTTTCACAGTCCACACTACAACGAGAAACCGGCGTTTTCAAATTTATCCACTTTGGAGAGCGTTTTCAACCAGCTTCGTTTTCATTAATAAAAACGCTGTCTCAGTGTCGACGGGAGACAACACGGAGAGAAAAAGATGCGTTTCCAAACGAAGCCGTGTTAGTGTGGACGAGGCCGGAGACAGCATCCACAACACTGATCAGGGTTTTTCCGCCAGTAAAAAGTTTGAAGTTATATATAAGTTATATAAAAAGAAGATTATTGGAGTATGTTTTGCTAGAAAATACAACTTCAGTTTTTCGGTATCACTTTACAATAAGGTTTCATTTGTTAATATTAGTTAAAGGGATAGTTCACCTAAAAATGAAAATTCTGTCATCATTTACTCTCCCTCAAACCTGTATGACTTTATTTCTTCTGCTGAACCCAAAAGAAGATATTTTGAAGAAAGTCTGTAACCAAACGACTGATGGACCCCATGGACTTCCATAGTAGGAAAAAAAAAATACTATAGAAGTCAATGGGGACCAGCAACTGTTTAATTACCAACCTTCTTTAAAATATCTTCTTTTGTGTTCAGCAGAAGAAAGGAAATCATACAGGTAATTATTGTAAATTGTTACCAGTTTTTCTACTTCATAATTTCATATTTAATTCAATGTGTAATATTGATATTGTTTGAAAATAGTTTTGGTAATATTTAAATCCTTTATAAATAATTCATTATAAAAGTATTTTTTAATGTATTAATTATGCCTTGTAATGCACATTATAATTTACTGCATACAGTGAATATATATAGTCTCATGAATTATTGTAACCACAGTTATAATGCATTATAATATTTGTCTTTTCATTGAATGATCATATTTTTATGATTATTAGGTGAGAAACGACCGCCTCCTTCTTCTCAGAGCAACACACCGTATGACTGGATCATTATTGCATTGATTATTATGTGTTTGGCAACAGTTCTTCTAACTCTAACTCTTAAACAACATGAAGGACATCATGTTCATATCCCAGGATTACAGTGTCCGGCTTCATCAGGCTCAGACTGAGAGAGATGGTTGGGAGGAGCATGAAGAACCAATGTTGTGATGTCATCAGTGTTTGGTCCAGATCTTGTGTTGTCAGTGCAAGAGTCCAGCACTCTGAAGTCTCCTCAGAACATCCCCCACACACACACACACACACACACACACACACACACACACTGAGTGTCAGGACTCACTCGTGTGTGAAAATGATTCTCATGTTCCTTGAAAAATATCTTTGAACTCAATTATTTATTGAAGATTATTGTAAATGTTCACAATAACCTTGAATAAATAATATTTTATCATTATGCTAATTAGTAGAATATGAATCCGACATACAATACAAAGAAAACCCAATTAACAACTTTAGACTTTTTAGAATATTAGTGTATTCTGACGGCCGTATCTCTCAGTGAGCGCGTATAAATCTGCCCTGACCCAGAGCCTGTGCACAGGCTTCACACACACAGAGCAAACACTGTAAAGCACCGCGGCGAACCACAGATGATTCAGTGTGTGTAATGTCTACCTCAACACACTTCCCTAAAAGAAAGATGTTTCTCAGTCATCACATGATTACCAAGAACCGCTGTATCTGCTTATTTCAGCGGTCGAAGGGAAGATCCGAACTGCTCTATTCCTTGGCATTTCTCTGTAAAGTTATAGAGAATCTGCTGTGGCTTCTCGCCGGACTGGAGATGATCATATCCACATGAGCTGGTCTGAAACCTGGACTTTGTCTCCGTTTATCAAGGGCTGTAAAATACCTCAATATTCTCAGATTTTTACAGCTTATGTGCCATTGGAATTGAAACGCAAATCAATCTGATGGTTAATACACAACTTCAAAGTACACATTTTCCGGCTTTCATAACCATAATGAATATTATGGGTGAAAAGCAATTTGTAAGAAACTGACTGTAACTAAAGTTAAACTCACTAATTTACAAGTACTGCTTCTTTTTTCCCCTTTATTAGACAGCAAAGTGTAGCGACTGACAGGAAATAAATAAATGAATAAAATAAGTATGCATAGGCCTATTGCATGATTTTAATATGAATATCCATTTAACAACAGTCTCATTATTCATTCTTCACTTGTTGCTAAATGTGTTGAAAACAATAAAATCTCTGTGATCTTTGAAGTTTTATTAAAGAATACATTTGCTTCTTGTATAACTTCTCACCCAATTCCACAAACTTCCTATTTTCAAAACTGAAGCTCTCCTCTCAAAACCACTCAATCTAGCTGAAAACCCAAACTTTGCCCTCAGACACACACACACACACACACGCACGCACACGCGCACGCACACACACACACGACGCACACACACCTCCATCACTTCAGCTGGACTGTGACGCTGTTTTACAGCAGACACTACTGTGCATTATTTCCCTGTTATCTCTGTAAAGCTGCGTTGAAACACTCTGGATTATAAAAAGCGCTCTATAAATAAAGGAGACTTGACTAACCTTTATTTAACTTGACTTAACTGGGTGTGCTTTTTGATAAACAGCGTTATGGTTTTGAAACTGTAGTTGGAGATGATCACGTTTTTCTAAATGTTTCACCGTTTGCTCCTGTTTCAGGGTTTGCGTTCTCGATCATCAAACACTGCTGTTCTGCGGATGAGTGGCCGGAGTGTGTTAAAGGGTTTTCTGTAGAGCGGTGTGTGTTAGCGGCCCCTAAGTTAATAACTAATGATCGCTGTGACGGAAGTGAATCATCAAAACTAACTTTATCTGGACAATAACTTTATTCTAGAGCTGCTGTAAAGCCTAAACACTCTCTGTCACTGTAATCTCCTGTTATCACTGTAAAGCTGCTGTGAAACTCTATATTGTTAAAGCGCTGTATAAAAGAAGGAGACTCAACTTGTGTTAGTTCCTGTAT
>NC_138245.1:552500-580000 GCF_964197995.2 Scardinius erythrophthalmus
GAAGAGCGTGTGGGCGGAGTCTCTCTGCAAATGCACTGCACTCACAACCAAATCAATCAAAAATCACAGCCAATCAGAAGAGCGTGTGGGCGGAGTCTCTCTGCAAACGCACTGCACTCACATCCAAATCAATCAAAAATCACAGCCAATCAGAAGAGTGTGTGGGCGGAGTCTCTCTGCAAACGCACTGCACTCACATCCAAATCAATCAAAAATCACAGCCAATCAGAAGAGTGTGTGGGCGGAGTCAATGAAATGGATGAGCACAATGTTTTCTGACATTTCAGTGTGGATGAGAAACATTTGGAAAGCGGTAGTGTGGACTGAGAGCGTTTTGAAATGAAAACACATTTTTATATATTTCCAGATTAATGTAGACTAAAGAAACGCTGCATGGCAGATCCACATCAGTTCATTGAGTGACCTGGTTAAGCAACTTGCATCTACTATATGATTGTGTAACATACGGGACGTGCCTGGATTGTGACACCAGTGGAAAGTAGAATGCGTTTAACCCCTTTCACACACGTTATCATGTTATCATGCCTGTTTAGAGACAAAAGTAGCAGACGTGGCCATGGGAGACATTCAAGGCAGAACAATCAGTAGAGTAATTAAGTTATGTAAGGTGCGGCTGATGACTCATGCTCTTTGTCACACACACACACATAGTATTTTTAACCCAGTTTTATTGAGCAATCTTGCGCCACTCCCAGTCACAGCTCGAAGCCGCTGACCTGCTTTTCCTCTGATAAGAACGCGGTCGTTGGAACAAACAACAGTTTAAAACCAGCATGAAGTGTGAGTAACCTTCCACTCCTCGATATTCCCCAGTCTCCGCCAAGTGTGATGATGAAAGCTGTATTGAAGGAAGTTCATTCATCAAACACACACAGATAATAGCGTGGGCGAGACTGTGAAACGGGTTCAGACTGGTTTGTCCTCTCCTTCCACCATTATCATGATGTCTCACTAGAGATTCTCACGTTCTCTGAAGAAAATACGCGTGCCGCTTGCTCGTCACCATCATGATGCTGGGGTTTTGTGGATGGTTGCCAGGGTGTAGTTATGTGGTTGCTAGGTGTTTTCTTCCTGTCTGGTGTCCAAGAGTCTCTGTGATCTTGACTTCAGATGTGAGTTGGTTAGTTTGAAAGAAATTCAGACATACTACATCCACCGTGTCGTCATGTCATGTGACCCATGGAGTCCGTTGCATCACTTCACTGTCACTCACAAATCCTCTCCCGTGGCCTTATGGGATAGTAAAGTGTCCATCGTACACACTCTTCAGAAACTCGTCTGAAAAAGAAGGTAATCTGTGTACTTTCGCCTTCAGTTTTATGAGTACTGTGTGTTTGGAAATACTACTCTCTGTTGGCCTACTGTTTACTAGTAGAAGAGTAGTTCCCTCTGTTTAAAACACACACGATTCGAGGAATCATTATGTTGGTTTGACAAAACTGGGACAAACCAGCAGCATGTTAAAACATGACAGTATCTGTAACAATCTCAACATTATTTGTGCATGGAATTTGAACGTTAATGGAGAGCCAGCACAACACTGTTTTCTAGCCGTAAAACCAGTTCATCTATACTCTACTGGAGTAAAGTGTTGAGCAGTGAGGGATACATTTCTGAGCTTCAGTTTTTAGTTTATCCTGACGTTGAAAAGCCTCTGAGAGCCAGTGGCTTGATGGAGAAGATGAGGGAAACACGGGAAAACACACATCTCATGCCTGGAGCCTCGGATAGTATCCCAACTCCTCCTGTCAATTATTCCCCTGATAATCTCCACAAGGAACAGTTGTGTGTGCTGTCGGCCATACACACATCAGGCCAATAAACACTGGAACTGATCGATATTACCAGACTAACACAGCTGATTGAGTACATTAAGAATTGACCATGTTTTTTGTATAACAATGTAATGTTGAAATATGCAAATAGGCATTTGCTAATTAATTATGCACTAATTTGCATACATTTTCAGAACAAGTCAGGTTCAAAATTCTTCTTTGATTTTGTTGACATGTTAAAGAGGATTTAGAATTTCTCTTTTTAGCACTCCATGAATCAGAACATGTTTTTAGAAATAAATGAATGAGGTGTTGTGTGAGCAAACCTGCGCTGCACATGTGTGTGTGTGTGTGTGTAGCTGAGGTGTTGTGTGAGCAAACCTGCGCTGCACATGTGTGTGTGTGTGTGTGTAGCTGAGGTGTTGTGTGAGCAAACCTGCGCTGCACATGTGTGTGTGTGTGTGTGTAGCTGAGGTGTTGTGTGAGCAAACCTGCGCTGCACATGTGTGTGTGTGTGTGTGTAGCTGAGGTGTGTATGAGCAAACCTGCGCTGCACATGTGTGTGTGTGTGTGTGTGTGTGTGAAGCTGAGGTGTGTATGAGCAAACCTGCGCTGCACATGTGTGTGTGTGTGTGTGTGTGTGTGTGTGAAGCTGAGGTGTGTATGAGCAAACCTGCGCTGCACATGTGTGTGTGTGTGTGTGTGTGTGTGAAGCTGAGGTGTGTGTGAGCAAACCTGCGCTGCACATGTGTGTGTGTGTGTGTGTGTGTGTGTGTGTATGTGTAGCTGAGGTGTGTGTGAGCAAACCTGCGCTGCACGTGTGTGTGTGTGTAGCTGAGGTGTGTATGAGCAAACCTGCGCTGCACATGTGTGTGTGTGTGTGTGTGAAGCTGAGGTGTGTGTGAGCAAACCTGCGCTGCACATGTGTGTGTGTGTGTGTGAAGCTGAGGTGTGTATGAGCAAACCTGCGCTGCACATGTGTGTGTGTGTGTGTGTGTGTGTGAAGCTGAGGTGTGTATGAGCAAACCTGCGCTGCACATGTGTGTGTGTGTGTGTGTGTGTGTGTGTGTGTGTGTGTGTCTGTGAAGCTGAGGTGTGTATGAGCAAACCTGCGCTGCACATGTGTGTGTGTGTGTGTGTGTGTGTGTGTGTGTGTGTGTGTGTGTGTGTGTGTGTGTGTGTGTGTGTGTGTGTGAAGCTGAGGTGTGTGTGAGCAAACCTGCGCTGCACATGTGTGTGTGTGTGTGTGTGTGAAGCTGAGGTGTGTATGAGCAAACCTGCGCTGCACATGTGTGTGTGTGTGTGTGTGTGAAGCCCAGGTGTGTATGAGCAAACCTGTGCTGCACATGTGTGTGTGTGTGTGAAGCTGAGGTGTGTATGAGCAAACCTGCGCTGCACATGTGTGTGTGTGTGTGTGTGTGAAGCTGAGGTGTGTATGAGCAAACCTGCGCTGCACATGTGTGTGTGTGTGTGTGTGTGTGTGTGAAGCTGAGGTGTGTGTGAGCAAACCTGCGCTGCACATGTGTGTGTGTGTGTGTGTGAAGCTGAGGTGTGTATGAGCAAACCTGCGCTGCACATGTGTGTGTGTGTGTGTAGCTGAGGTGTGTGTGAGCAAACCTGCGCTGCACATGTGTGTGTGTGTGTGTGTGAAGCTGAGGTGTGTATGAGCAAACCTGCGCTGCACATGTGTGTGTGTGTGTGTGTGTGTGTGTGAGCAAACCTGCGCTGCACATGTGTGTGTGTGTGTGTGTGTGTGTGTGAAGCTGAGGTGTGTATGAGCAAACCTGCGCTGCACATGTGTGTGTGTGTGTGTGTGTGTGTGTGAAGCTGAGGTGTGTATGAGCAAACCTGCGCTGCACATGTGTGTGTGTGTGTGTGTGTAGCTGAGGTGTGTGTGAGCAAACCTGCGCTGCACATGTGTGTGTGTGTGTGTGTGTGTGAAGCTGAGGTGTGTATGAGCAAACCTGCGCTGCACATGTGTGTGTGTGTGTGTGTGTGTAGCTGAGGTGTGTGTGAGCAAACCTGTGCTGCACATGTGTGTGTGTGTGTGTGAAGCTGAGGTGTGTATGAGCAAACCTGCGCTGCACATGTGTGTGTGTGTGTGTGTGTGAAGCTGAGGTGTGTATGAGCAAACCTGCGCTGCACATGTGTGTGTGTGTGTGTGTGTGAAGCTGAGGTGTGTATGAGCAAACCTGCGCTGCACATGTGTGTGTGTGTGTGTGTGAAGCTGAGGTGTGTGTGAGCAAACCTGCGCTGCACATGTGTGTGTGTGTGTGTGTGTGAAGCTGAGGTGTGTATGAGCAAACCTGCGCTGCACATGTGTGTGTGTGTGTGTGTGTGAAGCTGAGGTGTGTATGAGCAAACCTGCGCTGCACATGTGTGTGTGTGTGTGTGTGAAGCTGAGGTGTGTGTGAGCAAACCTGCGCTGCACATGTGTGTGTGTGTGTGAAGCTGAGGTGTGTATGAGCAAACCTGCGGTGCACGTGTGTGTGTGTGTGAAGCTGAGGTGTGTGTGAGCAAACCTGCGCTGCACATGTGTGTGTGTGTGTGTGTGAAGCTGAGGTGTGTGTGAGCAAACCTGCGCTGCACATGTGTGTGTGTGTGTGAAGCTGAGGTGTGTATGAGCAAACCTGCGGTGCACATGTGTGTGTGTGTGTGAAGCTGAGGTGTGTGTGAGCAAACCTGCGCTGCACATGTGTGTGTGTGTGTGTGTGTGAAGCTGAGGTGTGTATGAGCAAACCTGCGCTGCACATGTGTGTGTGTGTGTGTAGCTGAGGTGTGTGTGAGCAAACCTGCGCTGCACATGTGTGTGTGTGTGTGTGTGTGTGTGTGAAGCTGAGGTGTGTATGAGCAAACCTGCGCTGCACATGTGTGTGTGTGTGAAGCTGAGGTGTGTATGAGCAAACCTGCGGTGCACATGTGTGTGTGTGTGTGTGTGTGTGTGTGTGTGTGTGTGTGTGTGTGTGAAGCTGAGGTGTGTATGAGCAAACCTGCGGTGCACATGTGTGTGTGTGTGTGAAGCTGAGGTGTGTGTGAGCAAACCTGCGCTGCACATGTGTGTGTGTGTGTGTGTGAAGCTGAGGTGTGTATGAGCAAACCTGCGCTGCACATGTGTGTGTGTGTGTGTGTGTGTGTGTGTGTGTGTGTGTAGCTGAGGTGTGTGTGAGCAAACCTGCGCTGCACATGTGTGTGTGTGTGTGTGTGAAGCTGAGGTGTGTGTGAGCAAACCTGCGGTGCACATGTGTGTGTGTGTGTGAAGCTGAGGTGTGTATGAGCAAACCTGCGCTGCACATGTGTGTGTGTGTGTGTGTGTGTGAAGCTGAGGTGTGTGTGAGCAAACCTGCGCTGCACATGTGTGTGTGTGTGAAGCTGAGGTGTGTATGAGCAAACCTGCGGTGCACATGTGTGTGTGTGTGTGTGTGTGTGTGTGTGTGTGTGTGTGAAGCTGAGGTGTGTATGAGCAAACCTGCGGTGCACATGTGTGTGTGTGTGTGTGTGTGTGTGTGTGTGTGTGTGTGTGTGTGTGTGTGTGTGTGTGTGTGTGTGTGTGTGTGTGTGTGTGTGAAGCTGAGGTGTGTGTGAGCAAACCTGCGCTGCACATGTGTGTGTGTGTGAAGCTGAGGTGTGTATGAGCAAACCTGCGGTGCACATGTGTGTGTGTGTGTGTGTGTGTGTGTGTGTGTGTGTGTGAAGCTGAGGTGTGTATGAGCAAACCTGCGGTGCACATGTGTGTGTGTGTGTGAAGCTGAGGTGTGTGTGAGCAAACCTGCGCTGCACATGTGTGTGTGTGTGTGTGTGAAGCTGAGGTGTGTATGAGCAAACCTGCGCTGCACATGTGTGTGTGTGTGTGTGTGTGTGTGTGTGTGAAGCTGAGGTGTGTGTGAGCAAACCTGCGCTGCACATGTGTGTGTGTGTGTGTGTGAAGCTGAGGTGTGTGTGAGCAAACCTGCGCTGCACATGTGTGTGTGTGTGTGTGTGAAGCTGAGGTGTGTATGAGCAAACCTGCGGTGCACATGTGTGTGTGTGTGTGAAGCTGAGGTGTGTATGAGCAAACCTGCGCTGCACATGTGTGTGTGTGTGTGTGTGAAGCTGAGGTGTGTATGAGCAAACCTGCGCTGCACATGTGTGTGTGTGTGTGTGTGTGTGTGAAGCTGAGGTGTGTGTGAGCAAACCTGCGCTGCACATGTGTGTGTGTGTGTGAAGCTGAGGTGTGTATGAGCAAACCTGCGCTGCACATGTGTGTGTGTGTGTGAAGCTGAGGTGTGTATGAGCAAACCTGCGCTGCACATGTGTGTGTGTGTGTGAAGCTGAGGTGTGTGTGAGCAAACCTGCGCTGCACATGTGTGTGTGTGTGTGAAGCTGAGGTGTGTGTGAGCAAACCTGCGCTGCACATGTGTGTGTGTGTGTGTGTGTGAAGCTGAGGTGTGTCTCGACATGCACAGTTACAGTGACTATACAAGACCATTTCACGAGCCTCTTCCTCAGTGTTTCTGTCCTGCTTTCCAGCACTAAACATTCCTAAATCAAGATACACTTACTGGAGAAGCAACATGACTTCTGAAACAATCAAGGTTTTGCTGAAAACAAACAAAAAACAAATATCCGCCAATGGGGTCAGAAAAATGATCTTGTTTTCCCTTTGAATTAAGTTTATTTACTCCACTGGCAGATATTTGTTCTTGTTTAAGCAATGACAGATTTGGCACATTTACACTGATTTAAACAGCAGATATTCACTTTCACTTTCCCCGGCAGCTCAAGGCCAGAACTAATGTCTTTTTCAAAAAGAGGAATGACGACACAATCAAACATGATTCAACTTTTGCTTTGCTGGCTACCTGAACATTTCAGCAATGCCGGAAACCCCCGGCACAACTGTAACAGGACCACACAGAAAGTACAGTAAATACACCGGAGAATAAGGAAGGACGGGGTGTTGAGGGATTACCAGTGCCAGACGTGTCACTGTGAAACTGGAAGCTGGTAATCCCCGTAATCCTTCCAACATTCAGGGAATTGGGTTTTCTTGGAGTCCTTCGGCTCAGAGTTGGACGTTCTTACGGTCCGCCAGCGAAACTGGCTCGTTACGTTGTAGTTTAAACGAGCGCTGGATGTAAATCTTACAGTCCGTGCCGTCAGTGGGGATGTAGAGCACGTCTGGGCTTTACTTGTGAGCGCTGGACACATCTGCCCACTCTCCAGCGGATAGGGTGGATGTGCGGAGAGACGGCGGATCTCTATAGCAGTGACTCAGGGATGACAGAAGCTCTAGATTACAGGCTTTAGGCCTGCACTTCCCTTCACACAGCAAGCGTCGCCCACGCGGGGTGTGTGTGTGTGGGATCTGACAGCACTAAAAATGGAGCCCAGAGAACAGGATTTCACCATTTCAGCTTGAGAAAAGATGAAGTGAGTTCACAGTTCACAATGTGAGAGAGTCATGAATCTGTCAGATGTCCACTGGTGTTTACAGTAGTCACCAACACTGAAGAATTTTAGAGAGATTGTTCACTCATTTATTCACCTTTATGTTGTTTGGCTTGATTTCTTAGTCATGAAACACAAAAGCAGATGATTATCAGAATGGCGTTGCCGCTTTTTTCCGGAACGGACTGAAAGCGGGATACACTTCATTTAAAGGTGAAGTTGTTACAGTGTAATTATTCAATTCACATTTATTTGTATAGCGTTTTTCACAATACACATCGTTTCAAAGCAGCTTCACAGAGAATGCATGTTAATTACACAAATATGTATTGAGTAATATTAAGGAGCTGCATGTACTTTAAGGTTAGGGTTTGGTTTAGGGTTAGTTGCCTGTAATTATGCATAATTTACTGTTATTACTATAGTAAATACATGTAACGTATAACACATCACCTCAAAATAAAGTGCTTCCTGAAAATGTGTTTCATTCGCTACTGAAAAACTGTGACTAAGCACTAACAACAGAAGTATCTTACCTGGAATTAACAGAACCTGTTCTGATAGTAATTACGCATTACTGTAGAATGGACTTTCCATTGTGGAAGTGACCGGAGGAAGTCGATTCATAGCCATCACACTATTTCACAACAACGTCTCAAAGACTTTGCTAATTTTCAACAACATGTTTAATAATGCAGAATGATCTAATGTCCACAACAATAGGTCCAAATATCAATAATTAGGAGGGATCAACTTCCAGTTTTCTGAGATCATTTGTTCTGCAATTACTATTTATTCCTCTTTTACAGTGAAGTGGTTCACTGGGGAACATAACTATAAATAACACAATATCTTGAGAAATATGAGTCAGAAACTTAGTTAAAGGCCATGTTGCAGGTTAACAACCACTGTCGATTAATGGGTACATAAATCACTCAAGATATGTATATCATTTTTAAAATGTCCCAAAAATGGCCTTAAAGACCAGTTTTTTACGTTTTTGGTATTAACGGTTTTTTTACGCAACTCGGTGATGACGTCACGTTGGGGAGAAGTGGAGGAAAGCTAGCCTCAGCCTAGTATTATGGTGCGTTCAAAGTCATCTCGTATAGATCGTATTTACGAGTTGAACGCAATTAAACGCCACCACAATGTCGTAAATACTTAATAATTAAATGCATGGTCCGAGGAGAATGAGTGGAGAGTTGGTGAAGTGTTCTGGTGAGTTGCTATCATTTAACAACGCAGCAATGAGCACTGGAGGTATAGTCTACGAGCAGCAGTGCACAATAACGACACTTTTTTTTCTTTTCATCTACAAATAGAATGAAATAGGCATCATGCTAGCTATATGGGTGTTTCTAAGCGTTTATCTCTTCCTCCGGTGAAAATGTTGTTGCAAACGTAGCCGCCGCGTGTCTGTCGCTGTGTTCGGCAGGTGCTTGTGTGGGCGCCGGCGGCGGTGCCGTCCCATGGAAACTGCGTTGGAAAGCTTGTGCTGTAGGGAAGTGAGTGTGTTTTGGTCGCTGGTCGAGCTCACCCCACACCAGTTGTGACGTGCCTCACTCAGCATCAAGAGTTTTTACACCCAGCACAAACAGTAGATCACCATTGTCAATCTACCTAACGTTATATATTTCTATATATTTATCTATCTAGCTGCTAGCTATCTATGCTATTGCTAACGTTATGCTATCTGGCTGTCTGCCTGGCTGTCTGTCACTCTCAATGCGGGCCGCGGGCTTTGGTAAATTCTCTCCCCAACGTGACGTAATGGCATTGTGGGGGAAAGGAGAGTCGTTGCAAACCGCTCTACTTTTTCGTATTATATTCCGCTTTGTGATACCCAACGACATAAAATACAATGGATAACAGTTTAAATGTTTATTACCAACAAGTAAATAGCACAAATTCGATGAAAAAAAAAACCTGCAACACGGCCTTTAAGTTAGTCTTCCCCTTTCCACGGATTTGAGACTAGCGTGGAGTTTTCTCCCTCAAACCCCTGACCGCTTCTGATCGCTTTCAGAGGGAAAAGCTGTCTATAACTGCTGGTCTAGGATCAGTTTTCTCCCTCAAACCCCTGACCGCTTCTGATCGCTTTCAGAGGGAAAAGCTGTCTATAACTGCTGGTCTAGGATCAGTTTTCTCCCTCAAACCCCTGACCGCTTCTGATCGCTTTCAGAGGGAAAAGCTGTCTATAACTGCTGGTCTAGGATCAGTTTTCTCCCTCAAACCCCTGACCGCTTCTGATCGCTTTCAGAGGGAAAAGCTGCCTATAACTGCTGGTCTAGGATCAGTTTTCTCCCTCAGACCCCTGACCGCTTTCAGAGGGAAAAGCTGTCTAAAACTGCTGGTCTAGGATCAGTTTTCTCCCTCAAACCCCTGACCGCTTCTGATCGCTTTCAGAGGGAAAAGCTGTCTAAAACTGCTGGTCTAGGATCAGTTTTCTCCCTCAAACCCCTGACCGCCGCTTCTGATCGCTTTCAGAGGGAAAAGCTGCCTATAACTGCTGGTCTAGGATCAGTTTTCTCCCTCAAACCCCTGACCGCCGCTTCTGATCGCTTTCAGAGGGAAAAGCTGTCTATAACTGCTGGTCTAGGATCAGTTTTCTCCCTCAAACCCCTGACCGCCGCTTCTGATCGCTTTCAGAGGGAAAAGCTGCCTATAACTGCTGGTCTAGGATCAGTTTTCTCCCTCAAACCCCTGACCGCCGCTTCTGATCGCTTTCAGAGGGAAAAGCTGTCTATAACTGCTGGTCTAGGATCAGTTTTCTCCCTCAAACTCCTGACCGCCGCTTCTGATCGCTTTCAGAGGGAAAATCTGTCTAAAACTGCTGGTCTAGGATCAGTTTTCTCCCTCAAACCCCTGACCGCTTCTGATCGCTTTCAGAGGGAAAAGCTGTCTAAAACTGCTGGTCTAGGATCAGTTTTCTCCCTCAAACTCCTGACCGCCGCTTCTGATCGCTTTCAGAGGGAAAAGCTGTCTATAACTGCTGGTCTAGGATCAGTTTTCTCCCTCAAACCCCTGACCGCTTCTGATCGCTTTCAGAGGGAAAAGCTGCCTATAACTGCTGGTCTAGGATCAGTTTTCTCCCTCAAACCCCTGACCGCTTCTGATCGCTTTCAGAGGGAAAAGCTGCCTATAACTGCTGGTCTAGGATCAGTTTTCTCCCTCAAACCCCTGACCACTTCTGATCGCTTTCAGAGAGAAAAGCTGCCTATAACTGCTGGTCTAGGATCAGTTTTCTCCCTCAAACTCCTGACCGCCGCTTCTGATCGCTTTCAGAGAGAAAAGCTGCCTATAACTGCTGGTCTAGGATCAGTTCTCTTACGAGAGATACTCTCGTACTGCGTAGAATACGCTAGGGGAAAATCCTTTTCCACGAGAATACTGAAGCCAAAAAAATTATCCTTTAATTTTGTATTAATGTAAAACGCGTTGCGGCAGCATACAGACATAGGCGAGGCAGCTCGCGCGCCTATTGGCTGGTCTGCTGGCAACTGCTTAAGCCTATCGAGCGAGACCTAGAGTGACGTCAGACCCAATGAGGGCGCTTCGCCACGTCCCGCCGAAACGGGCGTGGCTTAGGTCTATAAATACCGCTCGCAGGCATTATTTCTCTGATTTTTCATCCTTCAGCGAAGCAACTCACATCGCTGGATCCGAGAAGAAGCCGCGCTGTTGAAGGAGCACCTCAGCGGGACGAGTCGACGAAGCTGCTGGCCGCGCCGCCTTCATCGCCTTCCTGCTGCGCTATCCAGCGCCTATATCCTTTTATTGCACTGTGTGTGTGTGTTCGCCGGCGCGACTCACACTATCTAAAAGAGCTGCGTCTTTTTCAAGATGCCTGCTTGTGGCTCGTGCAGAGCCGCACTCAGCGACGGGGACCGCCAAGTCATCTGCGCTTCCTGCCTGGGTCAAGAACATGCAGCTCTCGCGCTCGCTGATGGCGGCTGCCATCACTGCGAGCTGTTGCCTTTAGCGACTCTGAGGACTCGCTTGGCACTGTTCACCGAGACTGCGCCCACACCTGCTGTTGTGCCGCGCCGTAAGAAGCGCCGCGCTCAGCGAATCCCGGAGCCCTCTCTCAGCCGTCAAAGCTCGCCGGTGCGCCCGCCTGCTTCTCCGGTTTCATCAGCCTCGCTCACGGACGGACAGCGGCCGCGGTCTGCCGCCGCTTCCGTCGATGACGCTGATGAGATCGACGCGCTGCTTCGAGAGGAGGATTCCTGCTCTCTCATAGCATCAGGCAGTGAGGATTGGGCGGGCTCTGAGGATCCCGCCCCCCCTGCCCGTGCTTCTACAGGAAAGAGAGCGAGCATTGAGGCGGAGCTCATGCGCGTGCTCACTCAGGCCACGGCGAGCCTTGGCCTCGAGTGGATTACGCCTGAGCAGCCCGCTCACAACCGGCTGGACAGCTACTTCCTGCCTGGGGAGCGCGTTTCACCTGCATCCAAGCCAGCGCCTTTTCTTCCTGAGCTTCATGAAGAAGTCGCTAAATCTTGGGACTCCCCTTTTTCGGCCAGGACACGGTCCTCTGTCTCTTTGGCGTTCTCCGCTGTCGACGACGCAAAGAACAGAGGCTACCACTCCCTGCCGCCAGTCGAAGAGGCTGTTGCAGCGCACTTATGCCCGCCCTCCGCTGGACGGCGTGCTAAGATGGCGCTGCCCTCAAAAGCCTGCCGCACGACGTCAACCCTGCTCCGCCGCGCTTTCTCCGCCGCCGGGCAGGCCGCGTCAGCGTTGCACACCATGGCCACGCTCCAGATATACCAGGCCGATCTCCTCCGCCAGCTGGACGAGAGAGGACCTGACGCAATCTGCGTGCCGGACTTGAGGAGCGCTACAGACCTCGCTCTTCGCGCCACCAAGTCAGCAGCACAGGCCATTGGACGGAGCATGGCCTCGCTCACCGTGTCTGAGAGACATCTGTGGCTTACGCTCTCTGACATGACTGAGTCGGAACGCACCGCGTTCCTCGACGCGCCGCTTTCCCCTGCCGGCCTCTTCGGAACCTCGGTCAAAGATTTCGCTGATAGGTTCGCTGAGGTGCAGAAAGCGACCCAGGCCATGAAGCACTTCCTCCCGAAGCGCTCCTGTTCTGCAGCAGGCCGTGCGAAACCGTCTGCTCAGAGCTCACAGCCTAAGCCTCCGCCCGCCGCCTCCTCTTCTCAACGCCGCCAAACCCAGAGCTCGAGACCGCGCTCTCGCTCATCCGGCCGTCGCCCCGCCCCGCGTGGCCTGCGGCAGAAGGTTGCGTTGAAGCCAGAGGCCCCGAAATCATCCTAGCACGCCTAGGAAAGCGACGGTGTCCAAGTCCCGCTGCGGCCGGACTTCCACCAAAGCTTGCCGCTCGTCCAGTTCCAGGAAATGTGACTGGTCCAGCGTATTTAGCAGCCAACAAGCCGGTTCCATTACCCGCTTGCCTGCACACAAAAGCCGTTTTTACGGCTACCCAGATAAATCCCTTAAAGAGTGTATTTTCTGGTGTCCCGGCCACGGCCGACGGTGTTTCATGTGTAGAAAAAATGCCCGCTACTCAGTGCCCATTCCTACACACAAGCACAGCCCTTCACACAGGGCGCGCGCACATAAAATCGACTCAGATCGATTGCGCTCCAAATGTAGCAAAAGTGCCCACTACCCAGTGCCCACTAACGCTACTTCCCACATGTCTCATGGTCCCTGTAAATACAGGACCTGTATGCATATGCTCTGCTCACGCAAGCAATGCTGTAAAGGTGGTGTATGTGCCCGCTGCTCCGTGCCCACGCCCACACACAGACATGAAACTAGCCCAGCCCTCCTCCTCTCAGCTAAACACTGCGGAGGAGTCGAGCGCGGGCATTCTGCCCGCTGTTATCAGCGCGCCCCCTGCCTCAGATGTCATGAGCGCGACGCTTTTGTCACAGCACACAAAAGCCGCTGTATTGCGAGCCGATCAGAGCGTGCTTCGCATCCGGCCCCTAGCTACTCGCGCACCTGCGTGGGAAAAGCTTCCCGGGGTTTCGAGATGGGTGCTGAACATCATAAAAGGAGGCTATTCGCTGCAGTTTCGCCGACGCCCTCGCCGCTTCATGGCGCGCGTCGAGACCACGGTAGAATCGAAAGTAGCTCATCTACTTCGAGCCGAGATTTTGAAACTGTTGAGCAAAGGGGCTATAGAACCCCTATCTCAAGCTCAATGCGAGGGGGGGCTTTACAGCAGATACTTCCTGGTGCCCAAAAAAGACGGGGGTCTCAGACCCATACTAGATCTGCGGCAGTTGAACAGAGCGCTTATGAAGCGCCAGTTCAGGATGCTCACAACCAGAAAAATTCTCGCGCACGTCCGCCAGGGGGACTGGTTTGTGTCAATAGATCTAAAAGACGCGTATTTTCAAATACAGATAGCGTCAAGTCACAGGCGATTTTTGAGATTCACCTTCGAGGGCCAGGCATATCAGTACACAGTCCTGCCTTTCGGCTTGTCCCTGGCACCCCGTACATTTACGAAGTGCATGGATGCAGCGCTCGCACCCCTCAGATTACGGGGCATACGAGTGCTGAACTATCTGGACGACTGGCTGATTCTAGCCCAATCTCACTCAGAGCTCATAGAGCACAGGACCATTTTACTCGATCACCTCGAGAATCTCGGTCTCGCAGTGAACTTGGAAAAGAGCTCGCTTTTCCCCAGACAGATTATATCTTTTCTGGGAATAGAGCTGAACTCGCTGCTAATGACAGCACGCCTGTCATCTCAGCGCACACTGGACATTCGGCGCGCAGCCGGCTCGTTCCGCTGCGGCGCGATAGTCCCTCTCAAAGCTTTTCAAAGGATGGTCGGTCTGATGGCCTCAGCTTTGGCCTATGGTCAAAGCGGGAGAAGCTCTTACATATCAACTGCCTCGAGATGTTGGCAGTGAGCAAAGCGCTCACGCGCTTTTGTCCCCTCATACAGGGACACCACGTGCTAATACGTTCAGACAACGTCTCAGTGGTGTCCTACATAAATCGCCAGGGCGGCCTCAGGTCCCTGACTCTGTACAGGCTAACCAGGCGCCTCCTGATATGGGCCCGCAGCAACCTGCTCTCGCTGAGAGCAGCGCACGTGCCAGGGCTCCTAAATATAGGACCAGACAGACTGTCCAGGAACCAGGTTCCGACAGGAGAATGGTCTTTGCACCCACAGACAGTCCAGCTGCTGTGGAAGAAATTCGGCAGAGCGGAAGTAGACCTGTTCGCGTCTCAGGAAAATGCTCACTGTCCAAAATTTTTCTCGAAGAGCAAGGACGCGCTGACCCATGAGTGGCCTCGCCGTCCTCTCTACGCTTTTCCCCCCGTCTCCCTCCTGACTCAGGTGGTAGAACGGGTCAGGGAAGAAGGTGTGTCCTCTCGTGGTGTGTCACCCCTGCATTGCGGTGTGACGGAGGTTCTTTCCTTCCTACAGGAGCTGTTGGATAAGGGCAGGTCCCCTTCCACGCTCAAAGTCTATGTAGCGGCCATAGCTGTGTTCTCTTCGACCACGCTCGGCCAGTCTATTGGAAGGAACGATTTAGTTATTCGCTTCCTTCGAGGAGCTAAGAGACTGAATCCTCCCAGACCTCCCACAGTCCCTATATGGGACCTTTCTACGGTACTGGAAGCCATGAAAGGTCATCCATTTGAGCCCTTGCAGGAGATTGATCTTAAACACCTGTCTTTCAAGACTGCGTTTCTTCTGGCTCTCGCTTCAGTGAAGCGCATAGGGGACTTACACGCGCTCTCAGTAAGCGCGACGTGCATGGAATTTGGGCCGAATGACTCTAGAGTTA
Source organism: Scardinius erythrophthalmus (assembly GCF_964197995.2). Lineage (NCBI taxonomy): Eukaryota > Metazoa > Chordata > Actinopteri > Cypriniformes > Leuciscidae > Scardinius > Scardinius erythrophthalmus. The sequence continues at coordinate 567,523 of NC_138245.1, forward strand.
TACTCAAACCTAAGCACGGTTATGTTCCTAAATCCCTCAATACACCGTTCAGAGCACAGGTCATTTCCCTGTCTGCCCTGCCGGTCACTGAAGGAAATATGGACGAAAGCTCCCTTTGCCCAGTCAGGGCGTTAAGAGCTTGTGCTGTTTTCAGACAGACGGAGCAGCTCTTTGTTTCGTTCAGCGGGCGTTCTAAGGGACTAGCCGCTTCGAAACAGACCCTATCCAGATGGGTAGTGGACGCAATAGCGCTAGCTTACACAACCAGGGGCATGCAGTGCCCGCTGGGTGTCAAAGCGCACTCCACGAGAAGCATGGCTTCATCGTGGGCATGGTCAAGTGGGATTGCCTTGCAAGATATTTGTATGGCGGCAGGCTGGGCCTCTCCGTCTACATTTATAAGGTTTTACAACCTGGAGGTTCCCGCACTACAGGCCAGACTACTGTCGGTCTAGTATGGCCAAAATCTCATAACTGGCGCTGTCAGTTATGCAGCTATTGAGTACTGCAATCCTTGCTCTATGCTGCTATAAGGAAGATAGTGGCTAACCCCCCCTTTTTCTTCCAGGATTCCCTGTGAGTCCCCTGGGTGATTATGTACTGTATGAACTCTGGGCTGTCGCCCTTGAGTCTATGGTATCAGATCCCAGCACGCACGGCGTTTTACAGTAGGTTCCCCTAGCGTATTCTACTCAGTACGAGAGTATCTCTCGTAAGAGAACGTACTCGGTTACTAGCGTAACCTCGGTTCTCTCTAGAGAGAGGAACGAGTACTGCGTATCCTGCCGTATCCTGCCAGAGAAATAATGCCTGCGAGCGGTATTTATAGACCTAAGCCACGCCCGTTTCGGCAGGACGTGACGCAGAGGGCGCGAAGCGCCCTCATTGGGTCTGACGTCACTCTAGGTCTCGCTCGATAGGCTTAAGCAGTTGCCAGCAGACCAGCCAATAGGCGCGCGAGCTGCCTCGCCTATGTCTGTATGCTGCCGCAACGCGTTTTACATTAATACAAAATTAAAGGATAATTTTTTTGGCTTCAGTATTCTCGTGGAAAAGGATTTTCCCCTAGCGTATTCTACGCAGTACTCGTTCCTCTCTCTAGAGAGAACCGAGGTTACGTTAGTAACCGAGTACGTTTTCTCCCTCAAACCCCTGACCGCTTCTGATCGCTTTCAGAGAGAAAAGCTGCCTATAACTGCTGGTCTAGGATCAGTTTTCTCCCTCAAACCCCTGACCGCCGCTTCTGATCGCTTTCAGAGGGAAAAGCTGTCTAAAACTGCTGGTCTAGGATCAGTTTTCTCCCTCAAACCCCTGACTGCTTCTGATCGCTTTCAGAGGGAAAAGCTGTCTAAAACTGCTGGTCTAGGATCAGTTTTCTCCCTCAAACCCCTGACCGCTTCTGATCGCTTTCAGATGGAAAAGCTGCCTATAACTGCTGGTCTAGGATCAGTTTTCTCCCTCAAACCCCTGACCGCTTCTGATCGCTTTCAGAGAGAAAAGCTGCCTATAACTGCTGGTCTAGGATCAGTTTTCTCCCTCAAACTCCTGACCGCCGCTTCTGATCGCTTTCAGAGGGAAAAGCTGTCTAAAACTGCTGGTCTAGGATCAGTTTTCTCCCTCAAACTCCTGACCGCCGCTTCTGATCGCTTTCAGAGAGAAAAGCTGCCTATAACTGCTGGTCTAGGATCAGTTTTCTCCCTCAAACTCCTGACCGCCGCTTCTGATCGCTTTCAGAGGGAAAAGCTGCCTATAACTGCTGGTCTAGGATCAGTTTTCTCCCTCAGACCCCTGACCGCTTCTGATCGCTTTCAGAGGGAAAAGCTGCCTATAACTGCTGGTCTAGGATCAGTTTTCTCCCTCAAACCCCTGACCGCCGCTTCTGATCGCTTTCAGAGGGAAAAGCTGCCTATAACTGCTGGTCTAGGATCAGTTTTCTCCCTCAAACCCCTGACCGCTTCTGATCGCTTTCAGAGAGAAAAGCTGCCTATAACTGCTGGTCTAGGATCAGTTTTCTCCCTCAAACCCCTGACCGCTTCTGATCGCTTTCAGAGAGAAAAGCTGCCTATAACTGCTGGTCTAGGATCAGTTTTCTCCCTCAAACCCCTGACCGCTTCTGATCGCTTTCAGAGAGAAAAGCTGCCTATAACTGCTGGTCTAGGATCAGTTTTCTCCCTCAGACCCCTGACCGCCGCTTCTGATCGCTTTCAGAGGGAAAAGCTGCCTATAACTGCTGGTCTAGGATCAGTTTTCTCCCTCAAACTCCTGACCGCCGCTTCTGATCGCTTTCAGAGGGAAAAGCTGCCTATAACTGCTGGTCTAGGATCAGTTTTCTCCCTCAAACTCCTGACCGCCGCTTCTGATCGCTTTCAGAGGGAAAAGCTGCCTATAACTGCTGGTCTAGGATCAGTTTTCTCCCTCAAACGCCTGACCGCTTCTGATCGCTTTCAGAAGGAAAAGCTGCCTAAAACTGCTGGTCTAGGATCAGTTTTCTCCCTCAAACCCCTATCCGCCGCTACTGATCGCTTTCAGAGAGAAAAGCTGCCTATAACTGCTGGTCTAGGATCAGTTTTCTCCCTCAAACTCCTGACCGCCGCTTCTGATCGCTTTCAGAGAGAAAAGCTGCCTATAACTGCTGGTCTAGGATCAGTTTTCTCCCTCAAACTCCTGACCGCCGCTTCTGATCGCTTTCAGAGAGAAAAGCTGCCTATAACTGCTGGTCTAGGATCAGTTTTCTCCCTCAGACCCCTGACCGCCACTTCTGATCGCTTTCAGAGAGAAAAGCTGTCTATAACTGCTGGTCTAAGATCAGTTTTCTCCGTAATAATAGCATATTGGTGAAACATTTGGCAAATGATCCGGTGTGTATATGTGTTTTGTGCATATCTCAAGAACTGCATTACTCCGATTTCTCAGTGAATCTTTCAGTTTTGTGAACCAGACCAGCCGACCTTGGGCAGATTTTGAGTGAATAACAAATTTCAGTGAATAAAAAACAAATCCATTGAATGCCATTAAGAGATCATTAAATCGTTGTGATAGTTTTATGATGCTTTCTCATCTATTTTGAAGCTTGAAAGCCACTCATGCTTAATGAATGGAAAAGAGCGACCGGCAGAGTCTTCACAATCTGAACCTTTCATGTCCCACAGAAGAAAGAAACTCGTACGGATTGTGGCACGAGGAATAATAAAAGCATGAGAGCTCAGCGTTTTACTTCTACAGCAGCATATGGCTCATCTTTATTTTATAAATGAAAAGCCCAGCACTTTCATGAAGCATGCATAAGGCTCTCAAAGGCACAGTGTAACACTTTCTGAGAATTCGCTGATGATATTGAATGTTTATGTGTGTCAAATCAAGTAATTATATACAAGACATTTTTGCATTCATAAATAGTTGGCCTGTGAGATGCAAAAAACGCAGAAAACTCTTCAATGTTCTTCAACTCTTCGTTTTGTTCTTCTTTTTTTTCCCAGTAGCTTTTTGTTGACAAATTTGTCAATGTGCTCTATATGCATTGCTTGTTTTTTTTTGTTTGTTTTGTATTTCACACAAGGGAAGCTGAAACACTGTAAGACGTGCCGCTGCTGGCTGAAACACAGCTCATCTCAGCTCACTGTGATTGTGGAGGAGACGCTCTGACACGCAAATAGGGAAACCTCCAGAGAAGCAGCTGGAGACACAAATACATCACTCCGTCTTACAATAAAACCAGCTGGAGACGTGAGAAGCTTATGTTACACTATATATGATGTACAAGCAAAGATATTTGAGCGGTTTCTCAATATGCGTTCTCGTACTGTGTCATTATCAACCATCAAAGTCAATTTCCAGTACTCAAGAGTGCAAGTACAGAGAACGCATGAAAGTAACTGGATGTGTTCTTGATATCGAGGATGCATTGAGAAAATCAAACCATTAAAAATCCCAGAAGTCATCTCAGCATCCCAGATAGCTTAGAAGAACTCGCTGTTGCAACAGAAACTATTGACTCTCTTTTCCAGCACTTTAGACACAGTTGCTCCGTTGTGCTTAAAGAAGATTAAAGAAAATAGTCCAACGCCGTGGTACAACGAGCACACTCAGGCCCTTAAGAGAGCAGCCAGAGAGATGGAGCGCAACTGGAAGAAAACAAAACTAGAGGTATTTCGCATTTCATGGAAAGAGAGCTCAATTACTTACAGAGAGGCCTTAAAAGCTGCTAGATCTGCTTATTTTTCAACCCTATTAGAAGAAAATAAACAAAACTCTAGGTATTTATTTGAAACGGTGGCTAAACTAACAAAAAATAAAGCTTCAAGCACCGAAGTTTCCAAGCAGCACAGCAGTAATGACTTTATGAACTTATAAGATTGATAATATCAGGGAGAAAATTATAACTATGGAACCGTCTACTACAGTATCGCATCAGGCAGTGCATTGTAGTCTCCCTGAGGAAAAATTTGATTCATTCGTTGCTATAGGAGAGGAAGAATTCGCTAAACTCGTTAAATCATCTAAATCTACAACATGTATGTTAGACCCTATACCGACTAAGCTCCTGAAAGAGATGCTCCCAGAGGTCATAGATCCTCTTCTTAATATCATTAATTCGTCTTTGTCTCTAGGATACGTACCAAAAACCTTTAAGCTGGCTATGATTAAACCGCTTGTTAAAAAAACACAACTCGATCCTACAGAATTAGTCAATTACAGGCCGATCTCGAATCTACCTTTTCTGTCAAAGACACTAGAAAAGGCAGTGTCCTCACAACTGTGTTCCTTTCTTGAAAGAAATGATATCTGTGAGGATTTCCAGTCCGGATTTAGACCGTACCATAGTACCGAAACAGCTCTCGTTAGAGTCACAAATGATTTGCTCTTATCATCCGATCGTGGTTGTGTCTCTCTATTAGTGTTACTCGATCTTAGTGCTGCATTTGACACTGTTGACCACAACATTCTTTTAAATAGACTCGAAAACTATGTTGGCATTAGTGAAATTGCATTAGCATGGTTTAAATCACACTTATCTGACCGTTATCAGTTTGTAGCAGTAAATGAAGAGATGTCTCATCGATCACAAGTTCAGTATGGCGTACCACAAGGCTCAGTACTAGGACCTCTGCTGTTCACTCTGTACATGCTACACACACACACACACACACACACACACACACACACACACACACACACACACACACACACACACACACACACACACACTCTGTACATGCTACCATTAGGAGATATCAGGAAACATGGCATTAGCTTTCACTGTTATGCTGATGATACTCAGCTCTATATTTCTTCAAAACCCTACGAAACTTACCAATGCACTAAATTAACAGAATGCACAGCTGATATAAAAAATTGGATGACTAGTAATTTCCTACTAAATTCTGAAAAAACAGAGATTCTAATTATTGGACAAAAAACTTCCTCACGTAATAATCTAGAATACTGTCTAACACTTGATGGCTGCTCTGTTAAGTCTTCGTCGTCGGTTAGGAACCTGGGTGTGTGTGTGTGTGTGTGTGTGTGGGGGGGGGTGCTCTTTAATACCAATCTTTCATTTGAAAGTCACGTGTCCAGTATCTGTAAAACCGCATTCTTCCATCTTAAAAATATATCTAAATTACGCCATATGCTCTCATTGACAAATGCGGAACAATTAGTCCATTCGTTCATGACCTCTAGGCTAGATTACTGTAATGCTCTACTGGGTGGTTGCCCTGCACGCTTAATAAACAAACTACAGCTGGTCCAAAACGCAGCAGCTCGAGTTCTTACCAGAACCAGGAAGTATGACCATATTAGCCCGGTTCTGTCAACACTGCACTGGCTCCCTATTAAACATTGTATACATTTTAAAATATTGCTGATTACTTACAAAGCACTAAATGGTTTAGCTCCGCAGTGCTTGAGCGAGCTCTAAACGCATTATAGTCCTTCACGTCTATTGCGATCTCAAAACTCCGGCCAGCTGATAATACCTAGAATATCTAAATCGACTGCTGGCGGTAGATCCTTTTCCTACAGTCTTCCTAACATTGTCCGGGAAGCAGACACACTCTGTCAGTTCAAAGCTAGACTAAAGACACTTCTCTTTGACCTAGCATACACATAACACATTATAGACTTCTGTAATTCCATAATAGGCTGCATAGATCTGGTCAGCCGGAACCGGGAACACTTCCCATAAATCCTGATGTACTCGTCGTTACATCATAAGAAGAATGGCGTCTACGCTAATATTAGTCTCTAGTCTACCAAAACTTTGGAACAATCTTCCTAACATTGTCCGGGAAGCAGGCCGTATCCAGATCTGATGCAGGACCTGCGCCTGGACACACTCACACTCACACACACACACACACACTCCAGATCTGATGAAGGACCTGTGCCTGGACGCGACGACATCGCAGTCCTGAAGTGTCACTAGTCTCTCCTCGGTGAAGGCCTCCTTCCCCTCCCTTTACCTCTCTACAGATAAAGCATTGTCGGGATGATTCTGGTTCGTGTGGCTACACGGAAGCGATACAAATTCTTTATTATAAATTTTAAGGCCAGAGAAGTAGTTTGTTGAGGGTTGGTTTGTAGGGAAGGACTACATGCCTGCATACATATATTCAAACGCACATACCTATAGACTGATGGCGAGGAACTTACAGCTCTGTCACAGTGTTCTCCAAGCTGGACCGAGAGCCGTATCTACAGGTGCTCTCACACACTCTGAACACAAGAGATGCTGACAGGGACTTTCTGTCTCCTGGTTTTCTTACGCTACAAATGCAGCCCTGGTGAGCAGAAGAGACTCTCCAGCCCCAAACCTCTGAACGGCAGTGTAAGTTATTCAGTAAGAATGTCTCGTTTACTGTTGCGTACAAGCAACATGACACACACAGACACACACACACACGTGCTGTTGGTGTGAATGTGAGTCATGTGATCACCTGTGGTCTCGTGTCTACAGCTGTGATCATGTTCATGTTATATAGATCTACAACCTGAAGGCTTTTCCCCGTGACCCAGAACAAGCACAGTGTTAGTGAGCAATCATGAACACACAGATGTGTGTGTCACACACGTCACATGTGCTCGCCCAGAGCAAACGTGAGAGATAAAAGCACCTTTACGACCTCAGCAGCCGAACGTGTGTGTGGAGAAACACGTCAACATGAATGAACTCTCTTCCCTCCCAAACACATGTTACTTATTGTTTTTCCCCCCACAATTCTTTGTTGCACATTATTCCACAGGGTTACACTTTTCTTTTTTTTTACATTATTTACTATGTAATTATTTGTGAAATTTATTAGCATTTTCCTGCATCAGGAAGTCCAACATGCATTCATTCATTCAGAGAGGCAGAGATGTATGATTTGTGAATGAATGTCTTTTTTGAATCAGATCTGGTCTAGTTTGAATTAATTGTAAAGCATGAGCATTTATCTTTTGGTTGAACACTACGCTTCCTCTTGTGATGCTTTAGCATTAGCATCTCTTGTGTCTCAGTAAAGGCCGGAGGGAGTGGAAGCTGTCGGATCAGGAGTATTGCAGCACAGTTAGTCATGCAGCGCCGCAGTGAACCCATTGAGCTCCGGAACAACCGGAAATCATTCAGAGAGAGAGAGATGGATTACATCACAGAGAGAGAGAGAGAGAGAGAGAGAGAGGGAGAGAGGGAGGGAGGGAGAGAGAGAGAGAGAGAGAGAGAGAGGGAGAGAGAGGGGGAGAGAGGGAGAGAGAGAGAGAGAGAGAGAGAGAGAGAGAGAGAGAGAGAGAGAGAGAGAGAGATGGATTACATCACCACACACTGAGAGAGAGAGAGAGAGAGAGGGAGGGAGGGAGGGAGAGAGAGAGAGAGAGAGAGAGAGAGAGAGAGGGAGAGAGAGGGGGAGAGAGGGAGAGAGAGAGAGAGAGAGAGAGAGAGAGAGAGAGAGAGAGAGAGAGATGGATTACATCACCACACACTGAGAGAGAGAGAGAGAGAGAGAGAGAGAGAGAGAGAGGGAGAGAGAGAGAGAGGGAGAGAGAGGGGGAGAGAGGGAGAGAGAGAGAGAGAGAGAGAGAGAGAGAGAGAGAGAGGGAGAGAGAGGGGGAGAGAGGGAGAGAGAGAGAGAGAGAGAGAGAGAGAGAGAGAGAGAGAGAGAGAGCTTTAATCAATGCACACGTTTACGCCCCATTTATCAGCATGCTATGAATGGAGCTGTGTGGCAGGGTCACATGACCACTCTGGGTCACATGACCAGAGGCAGGGTCACATGACCACTCTGATGAAGCCCCCGCCCCCCGCCACATTTAACACGGCTTAACCGGATCTAGATGTAACCGGTTCAAGAGAAAAGGCAGATTCAGATGCAGAGATCAGTTAAACACAAGTCAATAATTGCTCAACTGATGTGTTTCTGTTACATGCCAAAGCTGCGGAATATCATTAACAAAACTCACTGCTGTTGCGCAACATTGCAAGGTATTAAAGAGCACATGTTGTGCACTTTCACAAAGTCTTGATGTTGTTTTCGGGCTTTACTGTTACAAAGATGAAGAAGAGAAAACAGGTTCCAATTCCGTGGTATTTTACTGTAATAATAAAATAAGCTCAGGTAAATCCCACAGGCATAACAGTGTGAACGTGACACGAAAGACAACTGAAGTGTGAAGAAGGCGGAACTAAACAGAACTGTGACAAGAACAGGTTTTCATGTTTCATTTTTTGCATGTTCATTATTTTCTCCATATTTGACATTGTTATATGGGGACACAGAAATATTGTGATGTGTTTGTTTCCGGAAGAAACTCAAGACTCGTTTCAGGAGTTCAGAAACACTGACACTGATATAGGGAAGAACTGGAGCTTTTACATGATCGAACAGCAACCTTACACACTAAACACAGACGAACATGGACACGAGCACAGCCGGGCCTCTTTAACCCTTTCATGCACAGAGGTCACTACAGTGGACAGCTATTAAAAAAGCATTTTCTTGAATTTGCACAGGTTTTGATGGCATAGTTGCACATCAACCTCTACAGTGGATCCTGGTGCATCATCCTATACATTGCCTCCAAGTGGCTAGCCGTTGTGCCTCGATTTTTCCCCCTCCAAACCAAGATGGCCAATGGTCAGTCAGAGTTGCTCCGGAATATCCACCCATTCCTTCTATCCTAAGAGACTCTTGTAGGTAAAAAAAATATTGCAGCATCAAGCAATATCTAATGAGTCATATCAAACATAAAACAATTTTCCAAGTTTAGATTTTAGATTGGGAGAAAATTCTGATTAATCATCTTTCCACTATAGTGGACCTCATGCATCAATGGCTATATTTCATCTACAATTCATACTTATACTGTGAATGTTGTTTTTGAAAACACTTAATCTGCAGTAACTTTTTTGACTGTAAATAAATGTATTTGTATTATTAGAATGTAGTTTTCATTGACATCAAAAAAGTAATGTGATTACATAATGTATGTGACTTGTAATACATTACTTGTAACATCAAAAAAGTAATCTGATTACGTAATGCACGTTACTTGTAATACATTACTTGTAACATCAAAAAAGTAATCTGATTACGTAATGCACGTTACTTGTAATACATTACTTGTAACATTAAAAAAGTAATCTGATTATGTAATGCACGTTACTTGTAATACATTACTTGTAACATCAAAAAAGTAATCTGATTATGTAATGCACGTTACTTGTAATTAGGGTTGTTCCGATTCCGATACTAGTATCGGAAATGCCGCCGATACCAATAAAAATTCTGGCATCGGTATCGGCGAGTACATCTACCCATGTACCGATCCGATACCATTTTATTAAACAATACCTAGTTATGCACGCTAGCTTTGCTTAACGCTGCAAATCAGAGACCAATTCTTCTTCGCTGCTCTAAACTGTGGTTGCTTGTGGCAACAGCACATCTTCCTGTGTTGCCACAAGCAACCACTGTTTAGAGCAGCGAAGAAGAAATGAATACGCATATTTTCAAATGTAGTCGCGCGGCAAGCGCATTATGTAACGTTAAGAGACGATGGCGCTCAACATCAAATGGCAAACGTAATGAAAACGGAACAAAACTGCGCTACTCGTTATTTTGAGCTTCACGGACCATTAGACAGTTTGGAACAATGCAGCGCGAGGCAATCTACATCAAGCTACTACACTGTTACTACACAGCGCTAAGAGATCCAGTAAAGAAAGCCACAGAAGTAAAGAAATTTGAATTCGCCACAGAAGTAATAACATCGCTGCGAGATCTAGTGAAAAGCATTCACATTCTCCGTTAATAACGGATCAAACAGCGCTGACGTGGAAACCAGGAAGAAACATTGTGCTTTCAAGTAACGTTACGTTGGTTTTATTTTGACATTATGAATAAAATTGCTGCCCTCAAATGTTAATCTGAAATAAAATAAACCTTTGCTTATAACTACTACAATATTACATTTCATTTTTTTTTATAAGGAGCTGTTTATGTTTTATAAGTTCAAGTAGCTCCATCATTGCTCAAAGTAAAAAATGATCATACTTTATGATGTTAGTTTTAATAAAAAATGTAAATCAAGGAAATTTCTCTGGCATTTCTTTTTGCTGTATTGAAAACGTACTGAACCATGACACCAGTGTATCTTATCGAACCAAACCGTGAATTTTGTGGACCGTTATTATTCAAATATAGTTTTTTAGATTCCTAGATTTATTTGTTGCACTTTTTTATACAGTTATATTGTAAAACTAAAATACCTTTTATAAAATAATTATATCAATTCATACAGGACTAGTATGAATTGCAGCTGTATAGATACACACCCAGGTATCAGATTAGTACTCGGTATCGGCCGATACCCTGAGTCCAGGTATCGGAATCGGTATCGGGAAGGAAAAAAGGGTATCGGAACATCTCTACTTGTAATACATTACTTGTAACATTAAAAAAGTAATCTGATTACGTAATGCACGTTACTTGTAATACATTACTTGTAACATTAAAAAAGTAATCTGATTATGTAATGCACGTTACTTGTAATACATTACTTGTAACATCAAAAAAGTAATCTGATTACGTAATGCACGTTACTTATAATACATTACTTGTAACATCAAAAAAGTAATCTGATTACGTAAAGCACGTTACTTGTAATACATTACTTGTAACATCAAAAAAGTAATCTGATTACATAATGCACGTTACTTGTAATACATTACTTGTAACATTAAAAAAGTAATCTGATTACGTAATGCACGTTACTTGTAATACATTACTTGTAACATTAAAAAAGTAATCTGATTACGTAATGCACGTTACTTGTAATACATTACTTGTAACATCAAAAAAGTAATCTGATTACGTAATGCACGTTACTTATAATACATTACTTGTAACATCAAAAAAGTAATCTGATTACGTAAAGCACGTTACTTGTAATACATTACTTGTAACATCAAAAAAGTAATCTGATTACATAATGCACGTTACTTGTAATACATTACTTGTAACATTAAAAAAGTAATCTGATTACGTAATGCACGTTACTTGTAATACATTACTTGTAACATTAAAAAAGTAATCTGATTACGTAATGCACGTTACTTGTAATACATTACTTGTAACATTAAAAAAGTAATCTGATTACGTAATGCACGTTACTTGTAATACATTACTTGTAACATTAAAAAGTAATCTGATTACGTAATGCACGTTACTTGTAATACATTACTTGTAACATCAAAAAAAGTAATCTGATTACGTAATGCACGTTACTTGTAATACATTACTTGTAACATTAAAAAAGTAATCTGATTACGTAATGCACGTTACTTGTAATACATTACTTGTAACATTAAAAAAGTAATCTGATTACGTAATGCACGTTACTTGTAATACATTACTTGTAACATCAAAAAAGTAATCTGATTACGTAATGCACGTTACTTGTAATATATTACTCGTAACATCATAAAAGTAATCTGATTACGTAATGCACGTTACTTGTAATACATTACTCGTAACATCAAAAAAGTAATCTGATTACGTAATGCACGTTACTTGTAATATATTACTCGTAACATCATAAAAGTAATCTGATTACGTAATGCACGTTACTTGTAATACATTACTTGTAACATTAAAAAAGTAATCTGATTACGTAATGCACGTTACTTGTAATACATTACTTGTAACATCAAAAAAGTAATCTGATTACGTAATGCACGTTACTTGTAATACATTACTTGTAACATCAAAAAAGTAATCTGATTACGTAATGCACGTTACTTGTAATACATTACTTGTAACATCAAAAAAGTAATCTGATTACGTAATGCATGTTACTTGTAATACATTACTTGTAACATCAAAAAAGTAATCTGATTACGTAATGCACGTTACTTGTAATATATTACTCGTAACATCATAAAAGTAATCTGATTACGTAATGCACGTTACTTGTAATACATTACTCGTAACATCAAAAAAGTAAT
>NC_138245.1:595000-640000 GCF_964197995.2 Scardinius erythrophthalmus
TGGCCTTCAACTTTACATCACATAGTAAGTCTACTTCTCTTCATAAATATGAAGCATTTACTGAAGGGAGCTGCTTCTCTCACCTCACGTGATCGCTGTTCCAGAAGCGGATATGACGTGTGTTTACAGTGACATCTACCGGTCACTTCGCTCTACTACATTACGTGTAGTTCAATTACACACAATTTACCATGGTAATCATAGTTTCAAAATAACACACTTACTATTCTTATATTTTCATTTTATGTGGGTGTGTGAGTTTTATTATTATTATTATTATTATTGGACAATGGTGGGTCAAGTTACTTTCAATAACTTTACACTAGTATGGTAGCATTTAATGTTTCATTTTGGACTTTTTAAAAAGCTATATTCACATTTTCGGCACATAAGGGAAAAAAATATTTTCGTAAATAATTATGAAAAAAAAAAAAAAAAAAAAGGTCGCAAGTCGAAATTATGACACACAATGTTAGCCTTATAAATGCAAGAGGTTGTCGTCCAATCCGCGTTCGATTCCCCGACGGGGAGGCTTCGACTGTTCCCCGCTGGAGGAGGAATGATCTAACTAACTGGACCAGCGATGCTGAGTGCGTGGCCATCCTCAAGGAACGGCCGAAGACACTTCACTTTCGGCAGCACTTGATCCAATAATACAAACACTTTCTCTTCTATTCTATTCTATTCTATTCTATTCTATTCTATTCTATTCTATTCTATATATATATATATGTATATATATAGATTAAACTGAGAAGGGTCATAGGCAGCACTTACATATTATTGTCTTCTGTGTCATACTTATCATTTACAAAAGCATGATTGTTTTTCTTATGTGTTGGAAATGGGATTCCATAGTTTTCAGAATTAAATGTGAAATAAAATGATGTGTGATACTAAAATTGTGTTTGTTTACATGTGTTTTCGGAACTTCACATCCGGTGACGGGGACTCTTATCTCCCACAATGCCTTGCTGTCTCTCTCTCTTCCGGTTGCTGTGCGCTTCGTGTGGCAGGTATTGAGTTTGTCTCCGTATCAAAATGAAATCTGAATGAATCCTCCTAAATGCGAACTCCTCTTGGGGCATCAGTCCAGTATCGTGTGCAGTGACGCTTATTAAGCAGCACTAGTGCAGTATTGAGCGCGAGCGGGCCGGTGTTGTGGAGTTTAGAGTTTAGTTAGCCGTTAGCATAGCGTCCTGAGGAGGCTTAGCTAGTGTAAAGTTCACTGTAATGATCTGTGTTACTTCTCTGTTCTCTAAACTGCTGTGCTTCTGTTAGCAGACACTGATCAGAAATGGCCAAGTCGAAGAATCACACCACACACAACCAGTGTAAGTGTTCGCCCGGTGTGTGTGTGTGTGTGAGAGAGAGAGTGTGTGTGTGAGAGGTGATGTGATGCTGTGGAAGTTGTATTGACTCGTGTGTGTGTGTGTTCTGTGGATGTTTTTGTGTGTGTGTTTGAGTGTGAGTGATGCTGTTGATGTTTGAATGTGTGTGTGATGTGATGCTGTGGAAGTTTTGATTCTGTGGATGTTTTAATGACTCTGTCTCTCTGTGTGTGTGTGTGTGTGTGTGTGTGTGTGTGCAGCTCGTAAGTGGCACAGGAACGGCATCAAGAAGCCTCGGTCTCAGCGCTACGAGTCTCTGAAAGGGGTAAGATGATGATGATGATGTGATGAAGATGATCAGATCTGTAAGGCCGTCAGTGTTTATGCTGGAGATCCTGATGCTCAAAACGGGCAACTTTATTTATTTGTATATTAGTGTCATATATCTGTTCTAGATGTATAGTTGAGGTATATAATATAAGTACAGTAGCTCGTGTTGCTCGAACAGTAGGTCATGGAGCTCGCAACGGCGCGTCATGGGTTCGAGTCCCAGGCGCTGCAGAAGTGTGTTCGTGCTCGGCTTCATCTGACGGCACACACACTCTTGTGATACACTGAAGGAAACATGATCGAACATTGATGTTCACAGTGAAACAAGACGTGCACTCGCTTTCTAATCAGATCCTGTCAGATAAATGATATAAGTGTCTGAGAAGCTCATGTTTCTCCCGGCTCTAAATGAGGCGGCGGTGGTAAAAATTTCCTAATAATGTATTTTAATAATAAGATAATTAAATTAGTATTTTTCGTAGATCATCATATAGCCTAATGTGTTTCCCACAGTATTTTAGTGGGTGGAGCTCGGCACCTCTAGGGGGGTCGGGGGTCATGCCCCCCCGGAAGAAGATTTTGGACGTTTTAAAGATAAATTCATTAATCTGGTGCACTTTGAGTCTCCCGAATCCACTGTTAAAAATAATTAATCCACCCGCCCAAACCTATGATATTCTCTGATTTAGATATCTGCATCTGATCATCACATTACAGTCATTCAGATTCTCAGTGTTAAGCATGATAATATGGTAACATCACACTGAAGTAGGCTGATTTAAAATTAACATTTATTTAAAATAAAAGTTCTTCTTTTGGCAAAATTACATTTCCTTAATAGCCTAACCAGAGGCTTTACTCCCTTCAAACTTAAATTGTCAGTGTTTCATTACATCGCTGTTTGAAAACACTCATTTGTTGCACCTTTATAAAGGGCATTTTCCCCTAATGTTATTAAATGTGCTCCATCTTTCATTTAATATTCTTACATTTGATCAGTATATTCAATTAAAATAATAAGACACTAGGTTGTTACCAATCAAATTAAATCATTTACATTGAAAAATTATAACTGTATTAAATGAGATTATTTTAAATATTTGAATAAACAAATAAGCAATGTTGAAAAGAATGATACTTTATGAAACTAAACCGCCAGTAGGAGGCGGCAGGCGACCATCTGAATGAGCGAGTCATTCATCCAAACGATTCGTTCAATCGGCTGATTTATTCAGAACGAGGCAGTTTATGAATGGGTCATTGAATCTTTGACTCAACCGATTCGTTCAGAACGCTGAATCATTCAGTAATGCAGCAAGTGTTGCTGTGAGATGCGCTGTGGTTCTGCGGTGATCTATTTTCGCTGCTGAAACAGAACAAAAACAGTCATTGCGTCTAATGTAAGTGACTTAATATTAAGTATTTGTTTATTGAACTGTTATGAAATCAGTCTCAGTTTCAATCTTGATGGCGTTCAGGAAAACATCACTCTGATCGTGTGTAGCCTCAGGGCTCCAGACTAACTTTTTTTATTAGGAGCGCTGTAGCCCCTGACTTAAAATTATAGGAGCGCAAGCAGAAAATTTAGGGGCACACCTTAAATCACCTTGCAATGCAATTATTCACATTTTCCCCCAAAATAACTATATTACTGACAAATGCATTGATAATAAATAGCCTTAACGTACAGAAATTACAATGTGCAGTTTTATTTTAAGTTCACAGGGCTCCAGACTAACATCTGAGGGCCGCGGCTCTAAGTTCTACAGAACGTATTTGGTAGCACTGTGGGATGACAAAGCACTGAGCTTAATTTGAGGTGTATAGATAAAGTTAACTTTAATTATTATCATTCATAATGTCTTAATATTAATTCAAAAGCAAAATGAGTGACAAAATAGATATTAGGGAGTGAAAATAGCCAGTAAGCGTTCTATGTTTACAATAGTAATTTAATCTTTATCTTTTTTTTTTTTTAATACGTGTGAGTTTTCCTACTTCTTGAAACTTTTAGTTTTATAAATAGGTACAATCTTTAAAGGATGAACAAAAAATGTTTTGGTCAACACATTAAAAATAACATTTAAATAAGATAATATAGTTTTGAAGTGCTGGAAAAATATGTGTAGGCTACTGTTATAACCACAGTATACCATAGTTACAGTTAGTGTTACTACAGTAAATCCAGGGTGAATGTTTCTGATCTGTGGACCTAAGCCTTCTATAACTTGTTCGCTCATTGCACATGTTTCTCCTGGTTTCCACGTCAGCGCTGTTTGATCTGATATGGTTTATAACAGAGAATTCTGCGTCAAATCTGAATGTTTCTCACTGGATCTCGCAGCAATGTTATTAATTCTGTCGCGAACTCAATGGATTTCTTCACTGGATCTCCACGATGTACAGTAACTGTTCCGCGTGATCGCGATCGGCCCGCGACTGGCGAGAGGAGCTCTGCGCTGTCTATTATTGGTTCGAACTATTAAACGGTCTGTGAAGCAGAATGAGTGCTGAGTAGCGCAGTTTTTTCCACTTTCATTTTGTTTTTATTTCTTAACATGTCACGGCACACTATGCTTGAGGCTGAGATTGAGTGTTTAAACTGCGAAGTGCCTGCACTGTCTGCAAACTTCGTTTTCCCCGCAGTTCTGGGGTAGCGACTGCAACATTCGCAGCTCATGGAGTTCGTCTCCTTACAGTACCTCAACCAGCTGAATTCTCGGAGCCAGTCTTCCCGAAAATAGTGGGTGTTCAGGCCTTTATCACCTTACAAACCTCTGACTCTGAATCATCATCATCCGACTGTGTCTGTCCGTGACATTGATATTTGTCTCCGTCTCCTTCCCACGGACGTTTACGCGCGCTCGATTATCTCTAGGACCCTCCCCCTCCACACATTAGCCAGTTACAGTGGCCATTCCCTATTCTTCTCACACTCATTGGCCTGCCACACATTCGCGCCCTTTCCACGTTTAACGTGAAAAAATAAAAAAATAAATTACTGGTCGCACATGTGCGACTGGGTGTAAAATTCAGTCGCACACTCTCAAATTTTGGTCGCAAAATGCGACCATTTGGTCGCAGTCTGGAGCCCTGACCTATAGGCTATATATTGTTTCTTAACTATAATATGTTATAAATAACAGCGCGAGCCTCAACAGCGCAACTTTGTTAGCGTCAGTACATTAGGTAGGACTATATTATTATCAACTATAGGCTATCAATCGCCACTTACATTAAATGAAATAAAACAGAATCATCCTCACGGTTTCGGTGATGCCCTAGTTATTTTTATTGTCGAGAGCCGGAGGCGGCACGGAATTAGACGGAGCGGCCGCCTCATAATCCTCTATGCAGGAAAAACCCTGGTAAAGAGCGCACACGTCAGTCATCACCAGCCAATGGGAGATGACTGCATGTTACTAAACTCCGCCCACACAAAAACATTATTTAGTGGAGATGGAGAACAAGTAAAAGTGAACGTGTTGCACTAAACCTGTTACTCGTTGCTCTTTATATTGTTGTAAAATACATTCATGAAAAACAAATATATTTATAATATATACTGTAAAATTAAAAGGCATGTATTGTGAATGTGTAGCGCAGCTGATGATAAAACAGAACAAGGCTGTTAATAATCTTTCATTGCCTGGAAGTATTACAGTGTGAAAGGCTCGAGCGCAGAGTCCCAGCAGAGCTCTGGAGAACCGGTTTAAATGTGTGTGAAGAGCAAGCGCTCTCCTCCAGTGATCCGACACACCGGGAGAGAGAGATGCTCACCATACACCTCCACCTTTACCTGTCCGAGCGGTTAAAGCAGTGGTTTTCAAACCCTGAGTCGCGACCCTCGGGTGGGTCGCGAGACTTAAAAAATGGGTCGCCAGGATGATTTAAGGAAAATATAATTAAATTAAAAAACTAAATTTGTTTTCATAAAATCATAGTCTATAAGCCTATGTAAAAGAAACACACGCAACATGGCTATTTAAGCAATTAATAGATTAATAAAACGAAAGAAAAAACTGACAGCATACTGCTGAGTTTGGTTCATTTCTGGAAGGCGCGCTGCCTCACAAACAAAGTTGACGGAAAGGAAACCGAGACGGCAGTTTGTTTGTTTTCTTTATTTTACAAAAGCACAATGTTGTGTTTTATTGCGAGTGTACACAAATATAAATAAATACTTCAGTTTCAAATGATGTCCTGAACAAAATAACGGAGTATTTCTATGATTCCATCGTGCCGGTGGCGCCTCACACGCACACAACATATTCCAGCACTGCAATCTTGACATCGCAGCCGGTTCATTATCAAAATAAAATGGTCAACCTCACATAAAAATTACACGGCTCTGTTTAAATAGTCAATATAGCCTACAATTCGTGCCATTCAGCGTAAGCACCGCTCCACTGTGATGTTACAAAGCACATTTTTGCACATCTGAAGAGGGTGATTTTCTGAAGAGGGATCGATATTGGAACGTGAGTGAAGTACAAAGAAGCCCACGAGCGTAACTTCTTATGGGGACATGTCCTCCCCACTTTTCAAAATCCAAAATCCCGTTTGCTATTTGTTTATATAGTGTGCACACGATGTTCCCGGACGCGGACGCACGCGCATCGACATAGGCTCGGTCCTGCTCCTCCGTGGTATCGCGGTTGCGGCACAGGCGATGAAACGCCAGAAACAACAACAGTAACTAAGCTATCGTTATATGATCCCGCTCTTATTCATGCAAATGCTTTTTCATGCGCGACAAGACAAAAGAGAACGCGCTGTCAGTGATCCTGACACACACAAACACAAACCCACAGATAGACGCGCGCCAGTATCAAGTTCTCTTTCGCGCTAGAACGAACAACACACATGCCAAAATGTCCGTTTTGTCGAGTATCCTCACAAGAACAGTCTTAAACGAGTTAAATTAAATCTTAAATGAAAGTAAAGAGTAGTGAGAGAATGGGATGCGTGAGATCGTCAGCTGTGGCTGGTCCTAAAGTGGCAGCAGCTAATTCTCTGAGAAAATTACTAACTGCTCTTGACTAAAGAATGTTTGTAGCTTTAATAAGGATTTATCTATATTTAGTTTATAATTTATGCAGTGCAGAATGTTTTGATAACCTTATTCAATTTCTGTATATTGCATACCTGTTAGACAGGAAAGGCAGGTAATGACATTTATAATGGGTTTATGTAAGGTTTGTTTTAAGTTCACTTAAATTAAAGTTTTTATATTTTTTGAAGCCTAATAAATATTTAAAATTTGGGGGGATAATCATTTTCATTTTTTCTTAGAAGCCTATAATAAATAATAGTTTAGCATCTACCTTGACTCTGGTAGATTAACAAAAACACCCCAGGTTGCATTTTGGCGACCGTTACACTTTAACACTGTGTGTGTTTGTGCATCTGTGTGTGTTTGTCTGTGTGTTCAGGAGCTTTAATGCATGTTTCTGTCACAGGTGGATCAGAAGTTTCTGAGGAACATGCGCTTTGCCAAGAAACACAACAAGAAGGGGGCGAAGACTATCGCACGCAAGGCGGCGGCGGCGGCGAAATAGAGTCGAGGAGTGCAGATGTTCTCATGAAGACTTTACACCAGACACAATAAAGCCATGCTTTGAGAACGCAGCGTCTCTGTCTCTGTGTATGAACACACACTCGTCTAACGCAGCGTCTCTCTCCTGTATCTGGATCTTTCTCATGTTGATAGTCTGCTGTTCTCATGGAGCCTCCTATAAGATTAAGTGTTTGATTCAAGATAATGAGGCACATGAATTAACAAATTATGTACATGGATGAATCATTTATAATAAACTACAGTTTTCTTACAAAACATACTGAGAGACAGATTATGTTGGTCTAAAGAAAGAGATGTCAAATTTGCAGTCACTTCCTCTTATTTTCCAAGACCTTTTTAAAAATGTTTTCTTGGTTATGTGAACATTAAGGGAACGTTACATGAGGTAATTAGAGTTCGGGAGGAGCACGTGCAGGTAATTACTCCCGAGCGGAGAGCACTCAACGGTGAGAGGTGTGTGTGTGTGTGTGTGTATTCAGCAGTCTCACCTCAGTCCATTGACAGTTTGACAGTATCCCTTCAGTTAACTGTTCTTTAATGTTACTGGTTAAAATCTTTGAGAGAACCCTGACAGAACGTTCCCTGTTTGCAGGGATAATTTTATAGATGTATATGAAATTTGTAAATGTGTATAGATAGATAAGATAGAAAGAAGTTGCTAGATTTGCAATGTTAATAACTGGAAACTTGTAACAGTCTCTAGAGTCTTCTCCAGATCACAGGCCCAGCTGGAGAAGGGAATAGAAGTGTGCACAGTAAAATCCCTCGTCAGCTCTTGTCCGGGAACTGGCTCGTTTAAAATTTGGATTTAATTAAAGGAGTAGCTGTACTATAATGCACATATGTCCACTTTAACGCCCCTCTGTGGCGGCCGAGAAACTGCACAGGGACCGATGGGGCGGCTCTGAATGCACTGTCCCATTCAAGACTTTAACGGTCAATTAAAAAATATCGGTAGCCTACAGTAAATTGTGCCAATTTTTCGTTTTCCACTAGATCAATATATGCATTATTAATCCCTATAGTCGGATTTAACGCACCCTTACATGTGGCCGAGAAATGCAGAATTTCTTCATTTCTAACAGAGCTCGGTGGAGAACGCCGCTTCAGCAAGCGTCGCGTCATTTAAAGGGGAGTCCACGCGTCAATCAGTAACTAACGAATAAGTAACTGGATTCAGCCTGTTTGCATGAACTTCCAAGGGGGGAAAAAACTGACAGAAGAACACTTTAAAGGCACTTTTTTTCAAGGTGCACTGTTTTTTGTTTGTTTAAAATGAACAAAATTTAAATAATAGGCTACATCAATCCTTCTTCCAAAGCGTGTTTTTGTCTCACCCTGATCCACTATAACCCTATTATAAGTGTTTATATTTTAAACCTGTCGGGATGGTTTTTTTAAATCTATCTTTTATCTTTCCTGCCGTTTATATTGCTTAATATCATTTAATCATCGCAATATATCTGTTTATATATAATTTTGTCTATCACACTGATCTGACATCGCTAGCTTTATTCTAAATCTCTATCACTTGGGTTGCTGAATATTAGATCCCTTACTCCAAAAGCACTGATATGATTACAGATAATAACCTAGATGTGCTGTGTTTGACAGAAACCTGGCTAAAACCAAATGATTACATTACTTTAAATGAGTCCACCCCGCAAGATTACTGTTATAAACATGAACCTCGTCTGAAAGGCAAAGGGGGAGGAGTTGCTGTAATTTATAGTAATATTTTTAGAATTACTGAGAAATTTAGAATCAAATAGCCTATAATTCTTTTGAAGTAATGGTGCTTAATGTAACGCTATCTAGTGTAAATGATAAATCGCACTTGACATTTGTGCTGGCTACAGGCCACCAGGGCACCATACAGACTTTATCAAAGAATTTGCGGACTTTCTATCAGAGTTAGTAGCCTACTGGCTGCATATAAAGTACTAATTGTTGGTGATTTTAATATACATGTAGATAATGAAAAAGATCCATTGGGATTGGCATTTAAAGACATTGTAAACTCAATTGGAGTTAGACAACACGTGTCAGGACCTACTTATCGTCGTAATCATACTCTAGATCTAATATTATCACACGGAATAGATGTTGATGCCGTTGAAATTCTGCAGCAGAGCGATGACATCTCAGATCATTATCTAGTCTCGTGTAAACTTCATTTAGCCAAGGCTGCAAAGCTGACTCCGTGTTTCAAATATGTGAGACCTATCACTTCTGCCACTAAATATTGCTTTATTAATAATCTTCCTGATCAGTTTCATCATCTCAGCATCCCAGATAGCTTAGAAGAACTCGATATTGCAACAGAAACTTTTAACTCTCTCTTTTCCAGCACTTTAGACACAGTTGCTCCGTTGCGCTTAAAGAAGATTAAAGAAATTAGTCCAACGCCGTGGTACAACGAGCACACTCGGGCCCTTAAGAGAGCAGCCAGAAAAACAAAGCGCAACTGGAAGAAAACAAAACTAGAGGTATTTCAGATTTCATGTACAGCACAGTTGCATACAGAAAACCCTTAAAAGCTGCTAGATCTGCTTATTTTCGTCTCTCCTAGGTATTTATTTAATACAGTGGCTAAATTAACAAGAAATAAAGCTTCAACTTCTGAAGATTCCAAGCAACACAGCAGTAATGACTTTATTAACTTATTTACTTGCAAGATTGGTAATATTAGGGAGAAAATTATAACTATGCAACCGTCTACTACAGTATCGCATCAGGCAGTGCATTGTAGTCTCCCTGAGGAAAACTTCCATTCATTCATTGCTATAGAAGAGGAAGAATTGTCTAAACTCATTAAATCATCTAAATCAACATGTATGTTAGACCCTATACCGACTAAGCTACTGAAAGAGATGCTTCCAGAGGTCATAGATCCTCTTCTTAATATCATTAATTCATCTTTGTTATTTGGATATGTACCGAAAATTTTTAAGCTGGCTTTGATTAAACCTCTTATTAAATCTTAAAATTCTGGCTAGTTGATAATACCTAGAAAATCGAAATCAACTGGAGGTGGTAGATTATTTTCCTATTTAACACCTAAACTTTGGAATAATCTTCCTAGCATTGTTCGAGAAGCAGACACACTCTCTCATTTTAAATCTTGAATAAAACATCTCTTTAACCTGGCATACACACAGAACATTATACATTTCTATTATTCAAATCAGTTAAATGATTGTAAGGCTGCATAAATTAGGTCAGCTGGAACCAGAAACACTTCCTATAACACCTGATGTACTCATTACATCATAAGAAGAACGGCATCTATGCTAATGTTAATCTTTCTGTTTATTCCGAGGTTTACTGCAGTCAGCCATATCCAGATCAGATGGAGGACCTGCGCCTAGACACGACCACAATGCATGATGTAGTCAGCCGGATCCGAGCCATATCCAGATCAGATGGAGGACCTGCGCCTAGACACGACCACAACGCATGATGTAGTCAGCTGGATCCGGGCCATATCCAGATCAGATGGAGGACCTGCGCCTAGACACTACCACAACGCATGATGTAGTCAGCCGGATCCGGGCCGTATCCAGATCAGATGGAGGACCTGCGCCTAGACACGACCACAACGCATGATGTAGTCAGCCGGATCCGGGCCGTATCCAGATCAGATGGAGGACCTGCGCCTAGACACGACCACAACGCATGATGTAGTCAGCCGGATCCGGGCCGTATCCAGATCAGATGGAGGACCTGCGCCTAGACACGACCACAACGCATGATGTAGTCAGCCAGATCCGGGCCGTATCCAGATCAGATGGAGGACCTGCGCCTAGACACGACCACAACGCATGATGTAGTCAGCCAGATCCGGGCCGTATCCAGATCAGATGGAGGACCTGCGCCTAGACACGACCACAACGCATGATGTAGTCAGCCGGATCCGGGCCATATCCAGATCAGATGGAGGACCTGCGCCTAGACACGACCACAATGCATGATGTAGTCAGCCGGATCCGAGCCATATCCAGATCAGATGGAGGACCTGCGCCTAGACACGACCACAACGCATGATGTAGTCAGCTGGATCCGGGCCATATCCAGATCAGATGGAGGACCTGCGCCTAGACACTACCACAACGCATGATGTAGTCAGCCGGATCCGGGCCGTATCCAGATCAGATGGAGGACCTGCGCCTAGACACGACCACAACGCATGATGTAGTCAGCCGGATCCGGGCCGTATCCAGATCAGATGGAGGACCTGCGCCTAGACACGACCACAACGCATGATGTAGTCAGCCAGATCCGGGCCGTATCCAGATCAGATGGAGGACCTGCGCCTAGACACGACCACAACGCATGATGTAGTCAGCCGGATCCGGGCCGTATCCAGATCAGATGGAGGACCTGCGCCTAGACACGACCACAACGCATGATGTAGTCAGCCGGATCCGGGCCATATCCAGATCAGATGGAGGACCTGCGCCTAGACACGACCACAACGCATGATGTAGTCAGCCGGATCCGGGCCGTATCCAGATCAGATGGAGGACCTGCGCCTAGACACGACCACAACGCATGATGTAGTCAGCCAGATCCGGGCCATATCCAGATCAGATGGAGGACCTGCGCCTAGACACGACCACAACGCATGATGTAGTCAGCCGGATCCGGGCCGTATCCAGATCAGATGGAGGACCTGCGCCTAGACACGACCACAACGCATGATGTAGTCAGCCGGATCCGGGCCGTATCCAGATCAGATGGAGGACCTGCGCCTAGACACGACCACAAAGCATGGCGTAGTCAGCCGGATCCGGGCCGTATCCAGATCAGATGGAGGACCTGCACCTAGACACGACCACAACGCATGATGTAGTCAGCCGGATCCGGGCCGTATCCAGATCAGATGGAGGACCTGCGCCTAGACACAACCACAACGCATGATGTAGTCAGCCGGATCCGGGCCGTATCCAGATCAGATGGAGGACCTGCGCCTAGACACGACCACAACGCATGATGTAGTCAGCCGGATCCGGGCCGTGTCCAGATCAGATGGTGGACCTGCGCCTAGACACGACCACAACGCATGATGTAGTCAGCCGGATCCGGGCCGTGTCCAGATCAGATGGTGGACCTGCGCCTAGACACGACCACAACGCATGATGTAGTCAGCCGGATCCGGGCCGTATCCAGATCAGATGGAGGACCTGCGCCTAGACACGACCACAACGCATGATGTAGTCAGCCGGATCCGGGCCGTATCCAGATCAGATGGTGGACCTGCGCCTAGACACGACCACAACGCATGATGTAGTCAGCCGGATCCGGGCCGTATGCAGATCAGATGGAGGACCTGCGCCTAGACACGACCACAACGCATGATGTAGTCAGCCGGATCCGGGCCGTATCCAGATCAGATGGAGGACCTGCGCCTAGACACGACCACAACACATGATGTAGTCAGCCGGATCCAGGCCGTATCCAGATCAGATGGAGGACCTGCGCCTAGACACGACCACAACGCATGATGTAATCAGCCGGATCCGGGCCGTATCCAGATCAGATGGAGGACCTGCGCCTAGACACGACCACAACGCATCCCTGAAGTGCCAGCAGAGATTATGTCAACTAGACTCTCCCTGTGAAGGCCTCATCGACATGATAGCCATCGGGCACTGATCCTCAACAAACTCTTCTCATTACCTGCGTGACTTCGCCGGTAAGTCATGTCTCTACCTAAACACCAAAAAAAACAGTCTGTATGGCATTTACTAAAAATATGAAGGTGTCACATTCTAATGTGTTCCTTAGAGGACAGGAGCTTGATATTGTTAATGAATTCAAGTATTTAGGAGACATATATGACTCCACCCTAATATTCAAACGCCATGTAAAATAGGTGGAAAATAAATTTAAAATCTGCAGAATTTTAAACAAGTTAGGCCATTTCTTGACACCAAAGCTGCCAAGTTGTTCTTACATACTGTAATTTTTTCACATATTGAGTATTGTTTTATAAATTGGTCATTCATTAGCATATCTACTCTAAAAAGCATTGAATATCTATTTAAGAAAGCCATAAAAACTTTTGATAAAAAGGCATTGTTATTTCAGCATTGCAATATTTTAGAGAGACCCATTTTTAAGCTTTGACAATTTCAAACATTTCTGTCACGGAATGCACACGCAAACAGGTAAGATCCAAGTGCATTTATTTAAGGGTAATCCGTAATCTTAAATCCAGGCAGGCAAAAGGTCAAAATCCATACAAGGCAATCCAAAAACAAGAAACAAACAAGAAACAAACGTAACAGACTTCCAAAAGCAGTGTGACATTCAACAAGGACTCCATGACAATGACTGAACAGACAGGGTATAAATACACTGATACTAACAAGGTGAGGGGAAACAGCTGCGTGCAATGATCAATGATAAAACAGACAAGGATGATGGGAAATATAGTTCATGAGTGAATGACACCGTGGGGGAAGTAGTACACCAAATAGTACACGGGTCTCTGTAAAAGGGGACTGTGTGATACCATTTAGACGCACCACTTTTGGACAAGACGTATTGTCAATAATAGGCGGTAAACTGTGGAATAGCTTGCCCCTTCCAATAAGAGAGTGTCCTACATTCAACACCTTTAAAACTCGCTTAAAACAGTGGCTTTTAGAGAACCAGAGATCTACTCACTTTTAACTGTCACACATTTATCACCCATACACTTTCACTGTTAAATTAAATGCAGTATAGAAGTGGATGAGCAAAGTTTTTGTCATCATGCATTGTAAAGGCTGTTTTTTCTTTGGATGAAGGCGTTAAGGGCATTTGCCTTTCTTAAATTCAGAGTCAAATATAAACGAGCTGTACCCAGCCGATCAAGCAATTTGTCAACCCTCGGCATTGGATATGCATCAAATTTCGACACAGCATTCACCTTGCAATAATTAACCGGATAGAACCGGACTGAGCTGTCTGTTTTAGGCACTAAAACTATCGGGCTGGCCCAGTCACTGTATGATTCCTCAATCACTCCCATTTCTAGCATAGCCTCTAATTCAGCCTGAACCACTTTCTTTTTATGTTCAGGTAACCTATACTGCCGCCTGCAAGCTACTACCCCCCCACTCTGTCTCAGTGTGGTGCTGAGTGAGGTTTGTTCGGCCGGGTAGGGGCGAAAACACATCTGAAAAATCTTTGTGCAACTGGGCTTTGTCAGTGAGCTGCGAGGGCGAGAGGTGATCTCCTCCTGGGCCAGAGCGAAGGATGTGATTTTAGTGTTCACTTCTGGGCTGAGATCCTCCTCCCCACGCACTGCCATTGCCAGCATCACTGACTCCGCCTCGCTCCATTTTTTAAGGAGATTGAGGTGGTAAATTTGATGTGCTCCGCTCCTATCGAATTACCTGATAAATGAGATCCCACACTCGTCGTGTGACCTCAAAGGGTCCTTTAATTTTGAGCTAGAAGTCAGGAGTAATATCAGTACTTTATCTCCCGGTGTAAATTGGCGCAGTGTAGTTCCCCGGCTTGTATAGCCGGCTCTGTCTGTCCTGTAGAGATGTTACGTATGACACTGAAGCTTCGATGTGCGTATTGCACATGCGACACAATTTCTAGTGAAGCCCCGTATCAGGGTATGTATTGGTTTACTAGAGTCATGTGATTGACGACAAATGAAGCCTCACTTTCTGTCCAATCACATGCGCGTTTCGCTTTGGGTGTCGGAAGGCTTGAACCCCAGATCTTATTTAACGAGTCATTGTTGGCTCAGTCTGGTTGATGTGTTTGTGAGGAGAGAAAATGAATTTATTTGATGAACAAATCAAACACAAACATGAAAGGCTTTTATTTGTACACATAACATTGAAACTATGGAGTGTGTTGTGGTTGCTTCATCTGCCAGAGCTTCTAACACAGGCTTCTGGCTGCTTTATTTTAAATAAGCACCAGATGGCGCTGTTCCCAACACTCTCGAAGCTTTTGAATCTTTTCTCGGAACAGTCAGGGGAAAGCTTCAGTGATTCATGAGGCTTCATTTCCCCATCCCTACTGTCCTGGGCCTGTAACAAATTCTCCATGGGAAGAAAATGGTGTGGAGTTTTGTTCTCAGGTCCATTACATAAAATTACACCAATTAAATCAATAATATTCTCAGTGTTCGTCAGTTTAACAGTTCGTCAGCAGTTCCTCTCTGCTCCAGCCGTGCTAGCGAGTCCCAGTTTGTCTCTCTCCCGTTCCTCATTTCCTGTTGGTATTTATCCTGTCTCTCCACCCCAATTACTGAAGCAAGAGACAGGTGTTTATCATTTGATCTTGACCTGCTTACGTGCCGCTCGTCCTCCGGCTCTCTCTCTCGTTGCAGACCTCACTAAACCACACTCCTCTAGCCACACTCTCCATTCTGTCTCTGATTGAGTTCTGGTTCATTGCCACTGTTGCCTTTGGCTTTTGGCTGCTTAGTTGGGGACACTTAATATTCAAAAATATTATTGATCTGTCTGCATTGACACCATTACATGAGAAATGAAAGCTTTAGCATAAGTTTTGCCAGGAAGACTTAATTACTACGTCACTTATTACCTTCACATCTATCCAATCATGTCCTAATACTTGCTGTATAAAAGATCGGTACTTACACAGGTTTGAGTTCGCAGATGCTGACGCAAACAATTACCTCCACCTTCCCCACCAGCACCAGGATGGTCCTGTCCATTCCCCCCGGGGGTCCGCACTACGGACGGGGCCTACGCCAAAGAACTTTATTAATAATTGCTTGCGGGGCTGTTGGTAAATTAATGCTTTGTTACATCATTCTATCTCCCGAGTCTTCCTGGTAGAACTGAACTGAGCTGGACGATGACATCACTTTTTCCTCCAGAGCGGCTATATATATAAATCAACTTGACTTGACTTGATGATTGTGGTTTGCTATTGGCTGATCTCATGTGAATGACAGGTCATCATCAGAGAAGAGAAGAGAGAAGGGAGGGAAAGTTATTCTGATTCAAGATGACCAGGAAGATGAATTAAATAAATCATTTACAATAAACCAATATTCAATTAAAAAAAAAATAACAAGAACTTGATTTCATGGTGTCTTGGTTGGTGCGCAGCGGAAGCTGTGTAAGCTCCGCCCTCTCTAATGTTGATTTCACTTCTCCTTGTTCTCTGGAGACCAGTGTTCGTTTCACTGAGGATCATCTCATCTGGACTGGGATCATGGCCTACCAATTCAAACTGGCTGAGAAACTTATTATTCTCAATGAACGGGGTCAAGGAGTTCTAGTCAGGATGAACCATATTAAAAAGGTGAGAGGAAAATAGGAATATTCACAAACCTGTGAGAAAGATGAATTCGGGCAGGGCTGAATTTTGTTTGTGTGAACTTGCAGTGAATTTATGTGATTGATTCACATCAGATTGGACTGGATGAGCTGCTTTGCTTGTTGAATTGTTTGTAGAACCAAACGATGCTCAAATCTCACATTGTTTTTAATCATCCAGTTTTGGGTCTGTGTTTATCATTCAGATGGGATTTAAAAGTACTTTGTCTCAATTTTTTTTTCAGAGGGCTTTTAAAAGTATATATATTGTTTTTTTGACATGTTTTCAAAAGAAAGTATGTTCTGTCTCAGTTTTGTAGAGAAAGAGGAAGTGCACACAGGAAGTAAAGAGGACTTGTCAGGCCTCTCTGTAAACCACATCTCTCTCACACACACTGCATTTCCTGTCTGTCGCAGAAAGCAGTTATACAAATGTTATTGTCAAAACTAATGCCAAGCTTTAGTGCAAATAAATAAATGAATAAATCCTCTGAACAACTCCTCTTAGTGCCTTTGCCTCCTCAGTGAGTCAGGCTGTAAAGGTCAAAGGTTAATCAGACCTCTAGGTGAGGTGAAAAACATTATTTATCTCTGACATCCACAGTGAAATGTGCACTTCAGAATCTGTAGAATGTCTGACAGAAAGGCTTGAAAGAGACTTGAAATATTTGATTTATGTTAAATCCATCCAATTGTTTATTGTTCATGACTACAATTAGTGTGCCATTCACAGGTTTATCTCCCCCTAAAGAGTAAACATTGAGCCTCCCAGACAGACATCAAAACACTGAGAGCATCCACTCATGGGCCCGTTCTTCGTACGTCGCTAACTCAGTTAGCTGGATTTGATTGTTGCCGATTTGGCATGATCTTGGATTGTTTGGTTATTCGACGCTCATCCTGGAATTGCTGTCATAGCAACAGGTGCGCAAGCTTAAACCTGCTCGGGAGCAGCTTTATTTCATGTAAACAGGATTAGACTGCGGCTTCATAAGCGGAGCTGATACGGGAAGTCCAGCGCAGCGCGATAGTGCACTTTCTGAGATATATATTTTTTCTCGTGACTCGTGAGATTGTCGTTTACATTATTAATTTGTTGGAAACGCACATTTATTTTCGACTGGTCGGAATCGGGCTTTAACTACAGCACACACTGTTTGCATTGCCCTAAGATTATTTGCGAGTGGCTCTTTCCTTTACACTATTGGAGATGCGGAGAACTTGATGGAAAGTGCTGTCTGTCGTGTCATTCGGAGTTTACCTGGCGCTTTTAGGTTTAAAAAACAGTTTTAGTTTTTTTTTTGTGGTATTTCCAAGCCACTTAAGACCCAATGCTGTAAAGCATTTTTTTTTATTTAGGCTATCATAATTTTTTATGACCATGACCATGCCGATTACAGTATATGTCACTCAGGCTTCACTAACGTGATTGGTACCATAGACTATAGGCTAGACCATAGACCGCCATCAAGGCCTCAATGAAGGGGATTATGTGAACAGAAAGGGGGTTCACAATGTAAATGTGCAGCCCAGTTACTTTTGGGATTCTTAATATTCCAGATTAGTAATATTAGCC
The DNA here is from genome assembly GCF_964197995.2 of Scardinius erythrophthalmus. Lineage (NCBI taxonomy): Eukaryota > Metazoa > Chordata > Actinopteri > Cypriniformes > Leuciscidae > Scardinius > Scardinius erythrophthalmus. The sequence goes on from NC_138245.1 coordinate 613,127, forward strand.
TATATCAAATAAAAAAAAGGCAGTTGACTAAAATCTTCCATATCACAAATGTGAAAGCAAAATGGCCAGGATCTGTGCATGACTTAAGCATTTTCAGAGATTCACATTTATGCACATTATTTGAAAGTGGTAAGGAAAGTTCCACAGTTAAATATCAAGCTCACTGTATTACATACACTTATGCTGATCCTCACAGAACTGCATTTCTTCATAGGTGATTATGACAGGTGTTTTATGACCCCATTCCCTGACCCAAACCAGTTACAATGCAGCTCTAGCCAGGACAAGGGCACACAATAAAATGAACTTTGGCTAAAGGGAAGATTTCAGTGTCTGAGAAGTCTGAGGGTTGCACACCTGACAGGGCCTGTGACATTGCTGCATGTGCCATATTACACAACATTGCCAAAAAAAATACACTTTTCATTAAATGTTTAATAAAAGACAAATATGCTTAGTTCCTTGAGTTTTATTTCAATTGTTCTTTGTAAAGAAAAGCCAGTGGTCAAGTGCCTGCAACAAGAGATATTGGACACATGCCTCATGCAACAAATAAAAAGGAAACGTTGTCTATCCACTGCCCACCTGTAGGCCTGTGTCTCCTCTGTGTGTGCAGACTCTTCTGTAGGCCTTTCTGTAGATGTGGAATCCTGAACTTATAGTGCAGCCATAAAGCATACAAGTATAAATGAAGTAAAGTTATTTATGCACTTGAAGGTAGGCTAGTTCCTCCATATGATAGTTATCTGAGAGGGTTTATTCACTGTCCAGTGCAATGGAAACAAATGGACATTACAAAGTCTTATACTTTCTTTCCTTTGGAAAGTTAGAAAATGTCCACTTACTGCACATATTTCAGCTCCACTTTCTTGGGAACAGATACAAGTGTTGGTGTATTATGTAAAAGTGCACAAAAGAGGAAAACACAATGTCATTACAATGAACTACACTGGGGGAAAATGTGATCAATAACTCATGGCAAAATATTTTTACATTAACATAAGTTTATCAGTTTTCACTTTTGCAAGTCAAAGCAATTCATCATTACTCAAGATTTAACAGTTGAAATGACTATACGGCCTTAATTTAATGCAGCAAAAATTATTTTACAGTGTAGGCTACTAAGATCTTTTCTATTTTTTTCTCAGCCTTTTTCTTGGTTGCTTTTATAAACAGACAACCATTTATTTAACAGTGCCTTTTATAAAAGAGACTATAATATAACTAAAAATTACCATTATGTAGAATATTTTTGTACTTCACTTTTATTTGTTCCCATGTTGTGGTGACTGACATTACAATGAACAAAGTACTTATGCAATTATTAAAAAACAAAAATATAGGCTATTAAGTGATAAAAACATCTAACATGGCCACTTCTAACGGATTTAAATTGTCTGCTACTTTTTGCCAGCCCTCTCTCCTGGCTTTTGCAGACTTTGAGGTGTTCCCTGGCGTTTTGATTAAACATTAAAATTCCGAATAAACTTCGAGTATTAGTTCTTGCTCTGCTGAGTAAAACTGAGCGCGTTCTTTGGCCACGCTGAGCAGCCAATAGCAGCGTTGCTGATCAATGTTTCTACTATCGATACATATCCCCTTTTAAACCAGCGCATGAACGCGCAGTTATCTCAGATAACTCAATCCAGCGATACTAATCATATCCAGCAAGTGTGTTCGAAGAACCTAATTAGCCAGATCATTATTAGCACGATGATATCATCTTGGATGTGTAATTTGATCTCAGATGTTTTAAGCAAAATACGAAGAACGGGCCCCAGATCCTTTAATATCTTAGCTCAACCTATAGCGAGAGTTTGGGGCGTGGCTACTGTAGCAGGCTGAGAGTTTGGGGCGTGGCTACTGTAGCAGGCTGAGAGTTTGGGGAGTGGCTACTGTAGCAGGCGGAGAGTTTGGGGTGTGGCTACTGTAGCAGGCGCAGAGTTTGGGGAGTGGCTACTGTAGCAGACTGAGAGTTTGGGGTGTGGCTGTTGGAGCTGGCTGAGAGTTTGGGGAGTGGCTACTGTAGCAGGCGGAGAGTTTGGGGAGTGGCTACTGTAGCAGGCGCAGAGTTTGGGGAGTGGCTACTGTAGCAGACTGAGAGTTTGGGGTGTGGCTACTGTAGCAGGCGGAGAGTTTGGGGAGTGGCTACTGTAGCAGGCGGAGAGTTTGGGGTGTGGCTACAGTAGCAGGCGGAGAGTTTGGGGAGTGGCTACTGTAGCAGGCTGAGAGTTTGGGGCGTGGCTACTGTAGCAGGCTGAGAGTTTGGGGAGTGGCTACTGTAGCAGGCGGAGAGTTTGGGGTGTGGCTACTGTAGCAGGCGCAGAGTTTGGGGAGTGGCTACTGTAGCAGACTGAGAGTTTGGGGTGTGGCTATTGGAGCAGGCTGAGAGTTTGGGGAGTGGCTACTGTAGCAGGCGGAGAGTTTGGGGAGTGGCTACTGTAGCAGGCGCAGAGTTTGGGGAGTGGCTACTGTAGCAGACTGAGAGTTTGGGGTGTGGCTACTGTAGCAGGCGGAGAGTTTGGGGAGTGGCTACTGTAGCAGGCGGAGAGTTTGGGGTGTGGCTACAGTAGCAGGCGGAGAGTTTGGGGAGTGGCTACTGTAGCAGGCGGAGAGTTTGGGGAGTGGCTACTGTAGCAGGCGGAGAGTTTGGGGAGTGGCTACTGTAGCAGGCGGAGAGTTTGGGGAGTGGCTACTGTAGCAGGCGGAGAGTTTGGGGAGTGGCTACTGTAGCAGGCGGAGAGTTTGGGGAGTGGCTACTGTAGCAGGCGGAGAGTTTGGGGAGTGGCTACTGTAGCAGGCGGAGAGTTTGGGGAGTGGCTACTGTAGCAGGCTGAGAGTTTGGGGAGTGGCTACTGTAGCAGGCGGAGAGTTTGGGGAGTGGCTACTGTAGCAGGCGGAGAGTTTGGGGAGTGGCTACTGTAGCAGGCGGAGAGTTTGGGGAGTGGCTACTGTAGCAGGCGGAGAGTTTGGGGAGTGGCTACAGTAACAGGCTGAGAGTTTGGGGAGTGGCTACTGTAGCAGGCGGAGAGTTTGGGGAGTGGCTACAGTAGCAGGCGGAGAGTTTGGGGAGTGGCTACTGTAGCAGGCGGAGAGTTTGGGGAGTGGCTACAGTAGCAGGCTGAGAGTTTGGGGAGTGGCTACTGTAGCAGGCGGAGAGTTTGGGGAGTGGCTACAGTAGCAGGCGGAGAGTTTGGGGAGTGGCTACTGTAGCAGGCGGAGAGTTTGGGGAGTGGCTACAGTAGCAGGCTAAGAGTTTGGGGAGTGGCTACTGTAGCAGGCGGAGAGTTTGGGGAGTGGCTACAGTATCAGGCTGAGAGTTTGGGGAGTGGCTACTGTTGCAGGCGGAGAGTTTGGGAAGTGGCTACTGTAGCAGGCTGAGAGTTTGGGGAGTGGCTACTGTAGCAGGCGGAGAGTTTGGGGAGTGGCTACTGTAGCAGGCGGATAGTTTGGGGAGTGGCTACAGTAGCAGGCTGAGAGTTTGGGGAGTGGCTACTGTAGCAGGCGGAGAGTTTGGGGAGTGGCTACAGTAGCAGGCGGAGAGTTTGGGGAGTGGCTACTGTAGCAGGCGGAGAGTTTGGGGAGTGGCTACAGTAGCAGGCTGAGAGTTTGGGGAGTGGCTACTGTAGCAGGCGGAGAGTTTGGGGAGTGGCTACAGTAGCAGGCGGAGAGTTTGGGGAGTGGCTACTGTAGCAGGCGGAGAGTTTGGGGAGTGGCTACAGTAGCAGGCTGAGAGTTTGGGGAGTGGCTACTGTAGCAGGCGGAGAGTTTGGGGAGTGGCTACAGTATCAGGCTGAGAGTTTGGGGAGTGGCTACTGTTGCAGGCGGAGAGTTTGGGGAGTGGCTACAGTAGCAGGCTGAGAGTTTGGGGCTGATCATTCATGGACAAGAATGGAGAAATGTCTCCTTTTTTTGTGGTGGTGGTGGTGTATCTCTGTAATGTGATTTTGGATTCTGTGTTTTGGCTAATGTATATGTTTTTCCAGGTATGCACAGACCCAAAGAGAAGACCATCATACTTTACTGATAAAAGCATGGAGTCTGCCACCAAATACATCAACAGAAAATTCCCCAACATTGACTTCAGGGGTGGCAGTGTGAGTATTGACAGACAACAGCTGTGATTCATTGCTCAAATGTTAAATAATTATTTGGTTACACTATTTTGATAGTCCACTTTATACATTCAACTAGCTACAGTATAAGTAACTTTGTCAACTAACTGTCATTTGAGTATTAGTAGAGTATTAGTCAGGTTCGGGTTAGAATATGTTGACGTTAGTTATAAAGTTACTAATAGTGAGGAGCATCACAACAAAGAGCTAGCAGATATTAGACAGTCTTCTAATATCCTAATGAGAGTTATTTGGCATGTAGTTGCTATAATAGAATGTCTAAATTGGACTATTGAAGTAAAGTGTTAGCACTTATTTTCTTCCTCCATCACACCGTGTTTCTGCAGCAACATCTGAGCAGCATACAGAAGCAGAAGTCGGTCGTTCTGGAGGGCCTGCACAGTTTCTATGAGTCCTTCATCGACATCATGGAGTTCAGGGTAAGAGTGTCAGCTGATCATGTAGTGTTTATCTTGGTCATATTACTGGCTGGGCAGCAATTTAATCAATACACTGTAATCAACTCTTGTATGTGGTTTCATTTTTGCACCGGCTTTTTTAGATTTTACTTACTCCCAAAAATTGAGATACCTTTTTGATTGAGTTACTTTAAATACATTGGTTTTTTTCACTTGCAAAAAATAACTTCTCAGTAAAAAGAAAAAAAAACACCTGCAAGGTCTGGAAGAGATCGAGCCTCAGCCAGCGGAGAAAAAGTAACATTCATTTTAAAAGTAACTTTCCCCAACACTGGTGCAAACCACTAGATAGACACTAAAGATAAGTAGCAACGACCTTATGTCTACTAAATTAGTAAATGTGTATGGAGTCATCGTTTTTATGAAATATTGGAATATGACAAACAGCAATTAAGTGTTGGAATCAGGAGTCATTTAGTAAATCTTTCAGTAGTATTTTGTAATAAAACTGATATTCTCTTATTCCTGTTTTAGGTTCAGTATTTTTAATTAATTTATTCATGTTTTGTCTTTAGGATCATGTTTATGAGTTGCTCAACACAATAGATGCCTGCCAGTGCTTCTTTAACATTGTAAGTATGACTCTTGAAGAGAGTAGAATTCATAAGGCAGATGTTCATCTGTTTTATATTCATCTGTGCTCATAAATGCTTTCAGACCATAAATACTGACTTCACCAAGAACTACCTGGATCTCATCGTCACCTACGCCTCAGTCATTTTCATGTTGTCCCGCATCGATGACAAGAAGCTGATTGTGGGAATGTATAACAGTGCATATGAGCTGTCCAACGGAAACAGGTAATTTGATCATGTGACCACGTTTAGACACTACGGCTGCGGTCGAAATCACATGCTTCCCTACTATGTAGGAGGCAAGAACAGTATGTGACAAAACAAGTATGTCTGAATTCACAGTACTCATAAAAGAGTAGGAAAAAGTGTGCATATGATGGACACTTTACTATCCCATGAGGCCACAGAAGAGGATTTATGAACCAGCAACTGACACTGGTAAATCACATGATAATGACAGCATGGCAAATGTAGTACGTAGTAAGATTACATTCATACGTAATGACATACTCAATTACCTCTTCCCTCCACAGACGCACGACGGTAAATTAGGGAATGAACTTGCGCTCCCGGGGGCGGTTCAGCGAAAAGAGGAGACGTGTTCTGGCGCAAACGTTCCCTGGTGCTATTTTGCAGTTTCAGAAAACAATTCCGCCACAGACCAGGAGAAACCTCGTCTAAAGTCAGCGGCGCGTTATTCAGATGCTGTTTTAAGGGCGCATGCTTGGCCATAATGTAGCATGTGCACAACACACACACACTTTGCTTCTCTCATCTACACACAGACGCAGCAGTTCCCATTTTGCAAACCATACATAATTACAAGGAAAAATATTCCACACGAGGGAAATTATTGTGGTGTCCATGAAGATGTGAAAAATAGGCATAAATCTAGCTTACACATTTACCCAAATGATCATACGCCTGTTTAACCGAAGCTAATCTGGGTGTGTTTCTCCATCCCCAATGTCACTTCTCTGTGTTTTACGGCCCTGACGAGAACGCCGGTCTCCTCGGCTGTGAACCGCTCCTGGCAAATCCGCCGTTATAATAGCAATCCGCCATGGAACAAGCGCGCCTGCTCTTAAAGGGAATGTGAGATGACGCTCTGATTGGTTTATTTCATGTTACGCCGTTACATTTGACTTGTTTTCAGTGTCTCGTAGTTATCAAACCCAAGACATTGTTTTGTTTATTTTCACAGTTTCACAAAAAGTCGCAATTACCTTTTTTATTTTTTATTCTGTGGCGAAACAAGCTTCCATAGTTTTCCTCATGAGGACGGATGGCTGCTTCCCACAACTGACAGTGCAAATGCAAAAAGGTTTATGTGTGGGTTATATTAGAAATATATAATAATCTGGAGTATGATTACGCAGCGATCCCTCGTACCCTCGTCTTGGCCAGATGTTCCTCGAGTACGATCATCCCTGGAAAAAACTGGCGGAGGAGTTCGGCCCTCACACCAAGGTCAGTCGCATTCACTTCCATCACAGCACAGGTACTGGAAACAACAGTTTATTATGGTACAAAATAATATTCTTGATTTGTTATTTAGTATCATTGAGACCAAATGTCTGATGTTACCAGTAAAAAGTGTCCTACATTATTTAAAATATATCTAGTCAGTAACAGTGAAAGCATATTCGTCTAAAATAATTCAGTATTTTCAGCTTCAGAATCATGAATATTGTTATTCTGGTGTCTCTATTGTCCTGTGCTTTGGGTTTCAGCACCAAGTCCAAGACAATTCATTTACACAAACAATGTAATACCAAATTTAGCATTTTAATCAACAGTAAAACAATTTTTTACCTTTTATCATATATCTTGGAGTATCTCAATAATATTGTATCGTGAGTTCAGTATCGTGATATGTACCGAATCATGACATGAGGGTATCGTTACACCCCTAATGCCTTGGCAAATAAGGGTTAGGTTTTACTTCGATTGTTCACTTTATGCATTCTACTAACTGTAAGTAACTGTAAGAATCCTGTATAGAAATAAGTGATTGACTGTCGGATGTATAAGGCGTGTGTGTGTGTGCTGTTGTCAGTCTGTGACGGAGGCTCTTCTCTCGCTACACCTGGTGTATCCGCGGAGGAATCTGACCGCTGACCAGTGTCGAGGCGCTCAGCTCCTGTCTCTGCTGGCCTCACCCGCCGCCATGCTGAGCCCCGTCTGCTGCGACACCGTACGTATATACACATCTGTACACATCTGCCCATCATCATCAGCATCAGCTTCACATCTGTACACATCTACCCATCAGCATCAGCTTCACATCTGTACACATCTGCCAATCATGCATTAGCTTCACATTTGTACACATCTGCCAATCATGCATTAGTAAACTCATGCATCAGCTTCACATCTGTACACATCTATCCATCATCATCTTCACATCTGTACACATCTGCTCATCATCATTAGCTTCACATCTGTACACATCTACCAATCATGCATTAGCTTCACATCTGTACACATCTGCCAACATCATCAGCTTCACATCTGTAGACATCTGCCCATCATCATCAGCTTCACATGTGTACACATCTGCCAATTATGCATTAGCTTCACATCTGTACACATCTGCCAATCATGCATTAGCTTCACATCTGTACACATCTGCCAATCAGGCATAAACTTCACATCTGTACACATCTGCCCATCATCATCAGCTTCACATCTGTAGACATCTGCCCATCATCATCCGTAAACTCATGCATCAGCTTCACATCTGTACACATCTGCCCATCATCATCAGCTTCACATCTGCACACATCTGCCCATCATCATCAGCATCAGCTTCACATCTGTACACATCTACCCATCATCATCAGCTTCACATCTGTACACATCTGCCAATCATGCATTAGCTTCACATTTGTACACATCTGCCAATCATGCATTAGTAAACTCATGCATCAGCTTCACATCTGTACACATCTATCCATCATCATCAGCTTCACATCTGTACACATCTGCCAATCATGCATTAGCTTCACATTTGTACACATCTGCCAATCATGCATTAGTAAACTCATGAATCAGCTTCACATCTGTACACATCTATCCATCATCATCTTCACATCTGTACACATCTGCTCATCATCATTAGCTTCACATCTGTACACATCTACCAATCATGCATTAGCTTCACATCTGTACACATCTGCCATCATCATCAGCATCAGCTTCACATCTGTACACATCTACCCATCATCATCAGCTTCACATCTGTACACATCTGCCAATCATGCATTAGCTTCACATTTGTACACATCTGCCAATCATGCATTAGTAAACTCATGAATCAGCTTCACATCTGTACACATCTATCCATCATCATCTTCACATCTGTACACATCTGCTCATCATCATTAGCTTCACATCTGTACACATCTACCAATCATGCATTAGCTTCACATCTGTACACATCTGCCATCATCATCAGCATCAGCTTCACATCTGTAGACATCTGCCCATCATCATCAGCTTCACATCTGTACACATCTGCCAATCATGCATTAGCTTCACATCTGTACACATCTGCCAATCATGCATAAACTTCACATCTGTACACATCTGCCCATCATCATTAGCTTCACATCTGTACACATCTGCCCATCATGCATTAGTGTCACATCTGTACACATCTGCCCATCATCATCCGTAAACTCATGCATCAGCTTCACATCTGTACACATATGTCCATCATCATTAGCTTCACATCTGTAGACATCTGCCCATCATCATCAGTAAACTCATGCATCAGCTTCACATCTGTACACATCTGTCCATCATCATCTTCACATCTGTACACATCTGTCCATCATCTTCACATCTGTACACATCTGTCCATCATCATCTTCACATCTGTACACATCTGTCCATCATCAGCTTCATATCTGTACACATCTGCCCGTCATCATCAGCTTCACATCTGTACACATCTGTCCATCATGCATTAGCTTCACATCTGTACACATCTGTCCATCATCATCTTCACATCTGTACACATCTGCCCATCATCATTATCTTCACATCTGTACACATCTGCCCATCATCATCAGCTTCACATCTGTACACATCTGCTCATCATCATCAGCTTCACATCTGCCAATCATGCATTAGCTTCACATTTGTACACATCTGCCAATCATGCATCAGCTTCACATCTGTACACATCTGCCCATCATCATCAGCATCAGCTTCACATCTGTAGACATCTGCCCATCATCATCAGCTTCACATCTGTACACATCTGCCCATCATCATCAGCATCAGCTTCACATCTGTAGACATCTGCCCATCATCATCAGCATCAGCTTCACATTTGCACACATCTGCCCATCATCATCAGCTTCACATCTGTACACATCTGCCCATCATCATCAGCTTCACATCTGTACACATCTGCCCATCATCATCAGTAAACTCATGCATCAGCTTCACATCTGTACACATCTGTCTATCATCTTCACATCTGTACACATCTGCCCATCAGTAAACTCATGCATCAGCTTCACATCTGTACACATATGTCCATCATCATCTTCACATCTGTACACATCTGCCCATCATCATCCCATCATCATCAGCTTCACATCTGTACACATCTGCCCATCATCATTAGCTTCACATCTGTACACATCTGCCCATCATGCATTAGTGTCACATCTGTACACATCTGCCCATCATCATCAGTAAACTCATGCATCAGCTTCACATCTGTACACATATGTCCATCATCATCTTCACATCTGTACACATCTGCCCATCATCATCAGTAAACTCATGCATCAGCTTCACATCTGTACACATCTGTCTATCATCTTCACATCTGCCCATCATCATCAGTAAACTCATGCATCAGCTTCACATCTGTACACATATGTCCATCATCATCTTCACATCTGTACACATCTGCCCATCATCATCCCATCATCATCAGCTTCACATCTGTACACATCTGCCCATCATCATTAGCTTCACATCTGTACACATCTGCCCATCATGCATTAGTGTCACATCTGTACACATCTGCCCATCATCATCAGTAAACTCATGCATCAGCTTCACATCTGTACACATCTGCCAATCATCATCTTCACATCTGTACACATCTGCCAATCATCATCTTCACATATGCACACATCTGCCCATCATCGTCAGCTTCACATCTGTACACATCTGCCCATCATCATCATCAGTAAACACATGCAACAGTGTGAATAAAAGACTGACACTGAACATTGTTTATAGATGGCTTGTGAGTATCTGTCCATGGAGGTGATGGAGCGCTGGATCCTCAGTGAGTGACACACACTTCTTATACTCTCTAAACACAACTCTTTAATTGAGAGAGCATTTCTGTCAGTGCTCAGATGACCTTGTGTGTTATTCTATTTGAAAACGTTATCCCTTCACCGGCCACTGTGGCTCCAGGATTTCTTAGATCAGTGGATAAATGCACACATCAACATCACTAGATACAGTAAATAATCCTAATGTAATATCTGCAGTTAATAACCCAAGATTTGTGCTCTATGTCAGTGGTTGTGTATCAACTTTGGTTTTTTGTATTTTAGCTGGAATGAAAAGCAGCAGAATAGTGCTGGGCTTATTCACTTCACTTCTGTTGTGAAAGGGCCTTGACATGTGCTAGAATTAGGATTCTTTTTGTTATTACACTCTAAAAAATGCTGGATTGTTTAAACCCATGTTTTGATCAAATATGGACAAACCCAACAATTGGGTTTAAAATGTGATTAAAAATTTAAACCAACACTAGGGTTTGTCCATATTTGACCCAAACATGAATTTAAACAACCAAGAATTTTTTAGAGTGTAAGAACAAACAGGCAAGCCCAGTCCAGGTGAGAAGAAGTAGAGCAAAAGTAATGTAACGCATTACTTTCTATAAAAAGTAAATAAGTAACGCAATTAGTTGTGTGATGTGTTGTGTGTTGATGTGTTGTTGTGTTGTTCAGTCGGGGGTTGTGTTGATGTGTTGTTGTTGTGTTGTTGTGTTGTTGTGTTGATGTGTTGTGTTGTTGTGTTGATGTGTTGTGTTGTGTTGTTCAGTCGGGGGTTGTGTTGATGTGTAGCTGTGTTGTTCAGGCAGGGGATGTGTTGATGTGTTGATGTGTTGTGTTGATGTGTTGTTGTGTTGATATGTTGTTGTGTTGTGTTGTTCAGTTGGGGGTTGTGTTGTTGTGTTGTTGTGTTGTGTTGTTCAGTCGGGGGTTGTGTTGATGTGTTGTTGTGTTGTGTTGTTCAGTCGGGGGATGTGTTGATGTGTTGTTGTGCTGATGTGTTGATGTGTTGTGTTGATGTGTTGTTGTGTTGTTGTTCAGTCGGGGGTTGTGTTGTTGTGTTGATGAGTTGTTGTGTTGATGTGTTGTTGTGTTGTGTTGTTCAGTCGGGGGATGTGTTGATGTGTTGTGTTGTTGTGCTGATGTGTTGTGTTGTTGTTCAGTCAGGGGTTGTGTTGTAGTGTTGATGTGTTGATGTGTTGTTGTGTTGTTGTGTTGATGTGTTGTTATGTTGTTGTTCAGTCGGGGGTTGTGTTGTTGTGTTGATGAGTTGTTGTGCTGATGAGTTGTTGTGTTGATGTGTTGTTGTGTTGTTCAGTCAGGGGTTGTGTTGTTGTGTTGATGTGTTGTTGTGTTGTGTTGTTCAGTCGGGTTCCTGCTGTGTCACGGGAGTCTGAACAGTAACGCTAGTTCCCAGAGCTTGTGGAAGTTGGCTCTTCGCAGCGGCCTGTACATCACAGTCATCAGAGACGAGGTGCTCAACATACACAAGCTCTCTGAGGAGTTCTTCGACAGTCTCAAAGGGTAACGCATGATGCTGCACTGTTCTCATGTGTTCTCTCCACTGTTCTTGTGTGTTCTCTCCACTGTTCTCATGTGTTCTCTCCACTGTTCTCATGTGTTCTCTCCACTGTTCTCATGTGTTCTCTCCACTGTTCTCATGTGTTCTCTCCACTGTTCTTGTGTGTTCTCTCCACTGTTCTCATGTGTTCTCTCCACTGTTCTCATGTGTTCTCTCCACTGTTCTTGTGTGTTCTCTCCACTGTTCTCATGTGTTCTCTCCACTGTTCTCATGTGTTCTCTCCACTGTTCTCATGTGTTCTCTCCACTGTTCTCATGTGTTCTCTCCACTGTTCTTGTGTGTTCTCTCCACTGTTCTCATGTGTTCTCTCCACTGTTCTCGTGTGTTCACTCCTCATGTGTTCACTCCACTGTTCTCTTCACTGTTCTCCTGTGTTCACTCCACTGTTCTCATGTGTTCTCTCCACTGTTCTCGTGGGTTCACTCCACTGTTCTCATGTGTTCACTCCACTGTTCTCATGTGTTCACTCCACTGTTCTCATGTGTTCTCATGTGTTCACTCCACTGTTCTCATGTGTTCTCGCCACTGTTCTCATGTGTTCACTCCACTGTTCTCATGTGTTCACTCCACTGTTCTCATGTGTTCTCTCCACTGTTCTCATGTGTTCTCTCCACTGTTCTTGTGTGTTCTCTCCACTGTTCTCATGTGTTCTCTCCACTGTTCTCGTGTGTTCACTCCTCATGTGTTCACTCCACTGTTCTCTTCACTGTTCTCCTGTGTTCACTCCACTGTTCTCATGTGTTCTCTCCACTGTTCTCGTGGGTTCACTCCACTGTTCTCATGTGTTCACTCCACTGTTCTCATGTGTTCACTCCACTGTTCTCATGTGTTCACTCCACTGTTCTCATGTGTTCACTCCACTGTTCTCATGTGTTCTCGCCACTGTTCTCATGTGTTCACTCCACTGTTCTCATGTGTTCACTCGTTCACTCCACTGTTCTCATGTGTTCACTCCACTGTTCTCATGTGTTCACTCGTTCACTCCACTGTTCTCGTGTGTTCACTCCACTGTTCTCATGTGTTCACTCCACTGTTCTCATGTGTTCTCTCCACTGTACTCATGTGTTCTCTCCACTGTTCTCATGTGTTCACTCCACTGTTCTCATGTGTTCACTCGTTCACTCCACTGTTCTCATGTGTTCACTCCACTGTTCTCATGTGTTCACTCGTTCACTCCACTGTTCTCGTGTGTTCACTCCACTGTTCTCATGTGTTCACTCCACTGTTCTCATGTGTTCTCTCCACTGTACTCATGTGTTCTCTCCACTGTTCTCATGTGTTCTCTCCACTGTTCTCATTTGTTCTCTCCACTGTTCTCATGTGTTCTCTCAACTGTTCTCATGTGTTCACTCCACTGTTCTCATGTGTTCTCTCCACTGTTCTCATGTGTTCACTCCGCTGTTCTCATGTGTTCTCTCCACTGTTCTCGTGTGTTCACTGTTCTCATGTGTTCTCTCCACTGTTCTCATGTGTTCACTGTTCTCATGTGTTCACTCCACTGTTCTCATGTGTTCACTGTTCTCATGTGTTCACTCCACTGTTCTCATGTGTTCTCTCCACTGTTCTCATGTGTTCACTGTTCTCATGTGTTCACTCCACTGTTCTCATGTGTTCACTGTTCTCATGTGTTCACTCCACTGTTCTCATGTGTTCTCTCCACTGTTCTCATGTGTTCACTGTTTTCATGTGTTCTCTCCACTGTTCTCATGTGTTCACTGTTCTCATGTGTTCACTCCACTGTTCTCATGTGTTCTCTCCACTGTTCTCATGTGTTCACTGTTCTCATGTGTTCTCTCCACTGTTCTCATGTGTTCACTGTTCTCATGTGTTCTCTCCACTGTTCTCATGTGTTCTCACTGTTCTCATGTGTTCACTCCACTGTTCTCATGTGTTCACTCCACTGTTCTCATGTGTTCTCTCCACTGTTCTCATGTGTTCACTCCACTGTTCTCATGTGTTCTCTCCACTGTTCTCATGTGTTCTCTCCACTGTTCTCATGTTTTCACTCGTTCTCTCCACTGTTCTTGTGTGTTCACTCCACTGTTCTCATGTGTTCTCTCCACTGTTCTCATGTGTTCACTCCACTGTTCTCATGTGTTCACTCGTTCACTCCACTGTTCTCGTGTGTTCACTCCACTGTTCTCACGTGTTTACTGTTCTCATATGTTCACTCCACTGTTCTCATGTGTTCTCTCCACTGTTCTCATGTGTTCACTGTTCTCATGTGTTCTCTCCACTGTTCTCATGTGTTCACTGTTCTCATGTGTTCTCTCCACTGTTCTCATGTGTTCTCACTGTTCTCATGTGTTCACTCCACTGTTCTCATGTGTTCACTCCACTGTTCTCATGTGTTCTCTCCACTGTTCTCATGTGTTCACTCCACTGTTCTCATGTGTTCTCTCCACTGTTCTCATGTGTTCTCTCCACTGTTCTCATGTTTTCACTCGTTCTCTCCACTGTTCTTGTGTGTTCACTCCACTCTTCTCATGTGTTCTCTCCACTGTTCTCATGTGTTCTCTCCACTGTTCTCATGTGTTCACTCGTTCACTCCACTGTTCTCGTGTGTTCACTCCACTGTTCTCACGTGTTCACTGTTCTCATGTGTTCACTCCACTGTTCTCATGTGTTCTCTCCACTGTTCTCATGTGTTCTCTCCACTGTTCTCATGTGTTCTCTCCACTGTTCTCATGTGTTCACTCCACTGTTCTCGTGTGTTCACTCCACTGTTCTCATGTGTTCACTCCACTGTTCTCATTTGTTCTCTCTACTGTTCTCATGTGTTCTCTCCACTGTTCTCATGTGTTCACTCCACTGTTCTCGTGTGTTCACTCCACTGTTCTCACGTGTTCACTGTTCTCATGTGTTCACTCCACTGTTCTCATGTGTTCTCTCCACTGTTCTCATGTGTTCACTGTTCTCATGTGTTCTCTCCACTGTTCTCATGTGTTCACTGTTCTCATGTGTTCTCTCCACTGTTCTCATTTGTTCTCTCCACTGTTCTCATGTGTTCTCTCCACTGTTCTCATGTGTTCACTCCACTGTTCTCATGTGTTCTCATGTGTTCTCTCCACTGTTCTCATGTGTTCACTGTTCTCATGTGTTCTCTCCACTGTTCTCATTTGTTCTCTCCACTGTTCTCATGTGTTCTCTCCACTGTTCTCATGTGTTCACTCCACTGTTCTCATGTGTTCTCTCCACTGTTCTCATGTGTTCACTGTTCTCATGTGTTCTCTCCACTGTTCTCATGTGTTCTCTCCACTGTTCTCATGTGTTCACTGTTCTCATGTGTTCTCTCCACTGTTCTCATGTGTTCTCTCCACTGTTCTCGTGTGTTCACTCCACTGTTCTCGTGTGTTCACTCCACTGTTCTCGTGTGTTCACTCCACTGTTCTCATGTGTTCTCTCCACTGTTCTCATGTGTTCTCTCCACTGTTCTCATGTGTTCACTCCACTGTTCTCGTGTGTTCACTCCACTGTTCTCATGTGTTCACTCCACTGTTCTCATTTGTTCTCTCTACTGTTCTCATGTGTTCTCTCCACTGTTCTCATGTGTTCACTCCACTGTTCTCATGTGTTCACTCCACTGTTCTCATGTGTTCACTCCACTGTTCTCACGTGTTCACTGTTCTCATGTGTTCACTCCACTGTTCTCATGTGTTCTCTCCACTGTTCTCATGTGTTCACTGTTCTCATATGTTCTCTCCACTGTTCTCATGTGTTCACTGTTCTCATGTGTTCTCTCCACTGTTCTCATTTGTTCTCTCCACTGTTCTCATGTGTTCTCTCCACTGTTCTCATGTGTTCACTCCACTGTTCTCATGTGTTCACTCCACTGTTCTCATGTGTTCTCTCCACTGTTCTCATGTGTTCACTGTTCTCATGTGTTCTCTCCACTGTTCTCGTGTGTTCACTCCACTGTTCTCATGTGTTCACTGTTCTCATGTGTTCTCTCCACTGTTCTCGTGTGTTCTCTCCACTGTTCTCATGTGTTCACTCCACTGTTCTCATGTGTTCACTGTTCTCATGTTTTCTCTCCACTGTTCTCATGTGTTCACTCCACTGTTCTCATGTGTTCTCTCCACTGTTCTCATGTGTTCACTGTTCTCATGTGTTCTCTCCACTGTTCTCGTGTGTTCACTCCACTGTTCTCATGTGTTCACTGTTCTCATGTGTTCTCTCCACTGTTCTCGTGTGTTCTCTCCACTGTTCTCATGTGTTCACTCCACTGTTCTCATGTGTTCACTGTTCTCATGTTTTCTCTCCACTGTTCTCATGTGTTCACTCCACTGTTCTCGTGTGTTCTCTCCACTGTTCTCATGTGTTCACTCCACTGTTCTCATGTGTTCACTGTTCTCATGTTTTCTCTCCACTGTTCTCATGTGTTCACTCCACTGTTCTCTCTACTGTTCTCATGTGTTCACTGTTCTCATGTGTTCTCTCCACTGTTCTTGTGTGTTCACTCCACTGTTCTCATGTGTTCACTCCACTGTTCTCGTGTGTTCACTCCACTGTTCTCATGTGTTCACTCCACTGTTCTCATTTGTTCTCTCCACTGTTCTCATGTGTTCCTCCACTGTTCTCATGTGTTCACTCCACTGTTCTCATGTGTTCACTCCACTGTTCTCGTGTGTTCACTCCACTGTTCTCCTGTGTTCACTCCACTGTTCTCATTTGTTCTCTCCACTGTTGTCATGTGTTCTCTCCACTGTTCTCATGTGTTCACTCCACTGTTCTCATGTGTTCACTCCACTGTTGTCATGTGTTCACTCCACTGTTCTCATGTGTTCACTCCACTGTTCTCATTTGTTCTCTCCACTGTTCTCATGTGTTCTCTCCACTGTTCTCATGTGTTCACTCCACTGTTCTCATGTGTTCACTCCACTGTTCTCATGTGTTCTCTCCACTGTTCTCGTGTGTTCTCTCCACTGTTCTCTTGTGTTCTCTCCACTCTTCTCATGTGTTCTCTCTACTGTTCTCATGTGTTCACTGTTCTCATGTGTTCTCTCCACTGTTCTCGTGTGTTCACTCCACTGTTCTCATGTGTTCTCTCCACTGTTCTCGTGTGTTCTCTCCACTGTTCTCATGTGTTCTCTCTACTGTTCTCATGTGTTCACTGTTCTCATGTGTTCTCTCCACTGTTCTCATGTGTTCACTCCACTGTTCTCGTGTGTTCACTCCACTGTTCTCATGTGTTCACTCCACTGTTCTCATTTGTTCTCTCCACTGTTCTCATGCGTTCCTCCACTGTTCTCATGTGTTCACTCCACTGTTCTCATGTGTTCACTCCACTGTTCTCGTGTGTTCACTCCACTGTTCTCATGTGTTCACTCCACTGTTCTCATTTGTTCTCTCCACTGTTGTCATGTGTTCTCTCCACTGTTCTCATGTGTTCACTCCACTGTTCTCATGTGTTCACTCCACTGTTGTCATGTGTTCACTCCACTGTTCTCGTGTGTTCACTCCACTGTTCTCATGTGTTCACTCCACTGTTCTCATGTGTTCACTCCACTGTTCTCATGTGTTCTCATGTGTTCACTCCACTGTTCTCATGTGTTCTCTCCACTGTTGTCATGTGTTCACTCCACTGTTCTCATGTGTTCACTCCACTGTTCTCATGTGTTCACTCCACTGTTCTCATGTGTTCTCTCCACTGTTCTCGTGTGTTCACTCCACTGTTCTCATGTGTTCACTCCACTGTTCTCATGTGTTCACTCCACTGTTCTCATGTGTTCTCTCCACTGTTCTCATGTGTTCTCATGTGTTCACTCCACTGTTCTCGTGTGTTCACTCCACTGTTCTCATGTGTTCACTCCACTGTTCTCATGTGTTCTCTCCACTGTTCTCGTGTGTTCACTCCACTGTTCTCATGTGTTCACTCCACTGTTCTCATGTGTTCACTCCACTGTTCTCATGTGTTCTCTCCACTGTTCTCATGTGTTCTCATGTGTTCTCTCCACTGTTCTCATGTGTTCACTCCACTGTTCTCATGTGTTCACTCCACTGTTCTCATGTGTTCTTTCCACTGTTCTCATGTGTTCACTCCACTGTTCTCATGTGTTCTCTCCACTGTTCTCGTGTGTTCACTCCACTGTTCTCATGTGTTCACTCCACTGTTCTCGTGTGTTCACTCCACTGTTCTCATGTGTTCACTCCACTGTTCTCATGTGTTCACTCCACTGTTCTCATGTGTTCTCTCCACTGTTCTCGTGTGTTCACTCCACTGTTCTCGTGTGTTCACTCCACTGTTCTCATGTGTTCACTCCACTGTTCTCATGTGTTCTCATGTGTTCACTCCACTGTTCTCATGTGTTCTCTCCACTGTTCTCATGTGTTCACTCCACTGTCCTCATGTGTTCACTCCACTGTTCTCATGTGTTCTCTCCACTGTTCTCATGTGTTCACTCCACTGTTCTCATGTGTTCACTGTTCTCATGTGTTCTCTCCACTGTTCTCATGTGTTCACTCCACTGTTCTCATGTGTTCTCTCCACTGTTCTCATGTGTTCACTCCACTTTTCTCATGTGTTCACTTCACTGTTCTGATGTGTTCACTGTTGTCATGTGTTCTCTCCACTGTTCTCATGTGTTCACTCCACTGTCCTCATGTGTTCACTCCACTGTTCTCATGTGTTCTCTCCACTGTTCTCATGTGTTCACTCCACTGTTCTCATGTGTTCACTGTTCTCATGTGTTCTCTCCACTGTTCTCATGTGTTCTCTCCACTGTTCTCTCCACTGTTCTCATGTGTTCTCTCCACTGTTCTCGTGTGTTCACTGTTCTCATGTGTTCACTCCACTGTTCTCATGTGTTCTCTCCACTGTTCTCGTGTGTTCTCTCCAGTGTTCTCATGTGTTCTCTCCACTGTTCTCATGTGTTCACTCCACTGTTCTCTTGTGTTCTCTCCACTGTTCTCATGTGTTCTCTCCACTGTTCTCGTGTGTTCTCTCCACTGTTCTTATGTGTTCTCTCCACTGTTCTCATGTGTTCAATGTTCTCATGTGTTCACTCCACTGTTCTCGTGTGTTCACTCCACTGTTCTCATGTGTTCTCTCCACTGTTCTCGTGTGTTCTCTCCACTGTTCTCATGTGTTCTCTCCACTGTTCTCATGTGTTCTCTCCACTGTTCTCATGTGTTCACTCCACTGTTCTCATGTGTTCACTGTTCTCATGTGTTCACTCCACTGTTCTCTCGTGTTCTCTCCACTGTTCTCTCCACTGTTCTCATGTGTTCACTCCACTGTTCTCGTGTGTTCACTCCACTGTTCTCATGTGTTCTCTCCACTGTTCTCGTGTGTTCTCTCCACTGTTCTCATGTGTTCTCTCCACTGTTCTCATGTGTTCTCTCCACTGTTCTCATGTGTTCTCTCCACTGTTCTCGTGTGTTCACTGTTCTCATGTGTTCTCTCCACTGTTCTCATGTGTTCTCTCCACTGTTCTCGTGTGTTCTCTCCACTGTTCTCTTGTGTTCTCTCCACTGTTCTCTCCACTGTTCTCATGTGTTCACTCCACTGTTCTCATGTGTTCTCTCCACTGTTCTCTCCACTGTTCTCATGTGTTCTCTCCACTGTTCTCATGTGTTCACTCCACTGTTCTCATATGTTCTCTCCACTGTTTTCATGTGTTCACTGTTCTCATGTGTTCACTGTTCTCATGTGTTCTCTCCACTGTTCTCATGTGTTCACTCCACTGTTCTCATATGTTCTCTCCACTGTTTTCATGTGTTCACTCCACTGTTCTTATGTGTTCTCTCCACTGTTCTCATGTGTTCACTCTGATCATATTCTTTTCCAGGTACAGTAAGCGTATTCCCGACATCAAGGAATGTAAAGAGTATGTCATCGCTAACTGGTGAGCATCTAAAGTATCAACTTGATAACTTCAAATGCAGGGATGAAAGAAAAAAAAATCATTATCAGTTATTGACATTAAAAATAAAATAAAAACAGCGAACAGTGAATGTTCTGTCAAGGTTTTGAACTTTACGAACAAATGTTGTTCCAGTAACATTAATAGAAAATTCGTTCAAAGTTATCTGGTCTTTAATAATGTTCTCAAAGCGTTAGCACAAAAACATTATTTATCGTTTTTCTGAAACGTTGTTAGACGTTTGTATAACGTTTTTTTTAAATGTTAGGCTACTACTTGTTTCAGAACGATCAGAGAACATTTTAAAAGTAACGTTTCCGTAATGTTTGAAAAATGATAAGAAGGAATGTTCTGTTAACGTTCACATAACCAAACGTCTCCCTGTTCTCCAGCGGAGCCGTGCGGAGAGAGAAGCGAGGCTTTCTGAGAAACGCTCTCAAGGAACTGATCAAAGTGTTGGAGGATGAACCGGCTCTGCTCGGACCCAAGGTTTCAATCATGCTTTTCATTTTTATATATTTTTTCATATATATTAACCCAGATCTCTATTGAAGCTCGTTTCCACCACAGAATAAAACATTTTTGAAGATAATTGCGACGATCTCGCAATTCTTACTTTATAACTTGCATTTGTGACTTTATATTTCACAATTCTGACTTTATAGAACACAATTGTGAGATAAAAAGTCAAAACTACATTTTTAATGTTTAGTTCTGTGGCGTAAACGAGCCTCCACAGATCTGTGAACCCTGTGCTTGTTCCAGGCTTTATTCGTGTTCATGGCGCTGTCGTTCTCCCGGGATGAAGTGCTCTGGCTCGTGCGGCACGCCGAGAACATCCCGAAAACCAAGACACCGGAGGATTACGCAGACTCGTGAGTTTCATCCTCAACACAACTTAAACTGTGCACACTTTACCAAAAAAAATCATATTTTCATATTTTATAACATAGTTAGTAATAATTGCCTCTAACTGAAGAATGGCTCATATGGTTATGTTCATGTTCTGTTCCGCTCTCTGGATTAGAAGACTGGCAGCGCTTGTGTTAGTTTCCTATCAGGAGTTTATCAGGAAGAGAAGCACGAGTGTGTGTGTGTGTGTGTGTGTGTGTGTGTAAACTGATTCAGTGGGAAAAGCCCATCACAAGTTGGGTTATGAATGTGTGTGTGTGTGTGTGTGTGTGTGTGATGCAGACAGATGGCAGAGCTGCTGTTCTGCATGGAGCGTCTGCGATCTCTTCTGGTCCAGCACAGATACATCCTCCAGCGCTACCATCTCCAGTACCTGTCCCAGTACGATGCGCTCGTGCTCAACGACACCATACAGGTACAGCACTGAGTGTGTGTGTGTGTGTGTGTGTGTGTGTGTGTCCAGTACCTGTCCCAGTACGACGCGCTCGTGCTCAAAGACACCATACAGGTACAGCACTGAGTGTGTGTGTGTGTGTGTGTGTGTGTGTGTGTGTGTGTGTGTCTGTGTGTGTGTGTGTGTGTGTGTGTGTGTGTGTGTGTGTGTGTGTGTGTGTGTGTGTGTGTGTGTGTGATAGGTACAGCACTGAGTGTGTGTGTGTGTGTGTGTGATATGTACAGCACTGAGTGTGTGTGTGTATGTGTGTGTTGGGTTCACGGCTGAACGCGTCTTCTCCGCACTCATTTACAAACAAACATTTTTTTTTTTTTTTTTTTTTCTCGCCTATCGTGCATCTACTCTACACCCGTACCCGTAAAAAGACGGATTATATCCAAGACTTAAGCCATAAATTAGTATTAATATTGATAGCATCACTGGTAGCGTCGTTGCTAACTTAACTTACTGTCCATCTGTTAAAATGGCGAATATATCAAATGTAAGTAGTTTACCTTTTGGTGCAGGTGAGGACACATTTGAGCTGCACGCGGTGCAGTCTGAGCTGGAAGCTGTTGAGAAACAGATCCACGACCTTTTAGTGAGACAAGCCGAGCTGAGAGACCGGCGGTTAGCTCTTGAAACATCACGTGCCGAGGCACACAAATCAGAGATTAACGTTACTAACCCGCTGACTCCGACCTCGTCTACTCCGTGCGTTCCTCAACATCGGTCCCGAACGTCGAGGTCGCGATCAGCCATGGTCTCGTTCACCCCGGCTCCAACATGCCATCACGAAGCCTGGATTTTTCCGCAGCGGAAGACGCGAGTCAGGTCTAGACCAAGAAAACTCTCTCCGACCCTCCCGGTTTTCGAGATATCCACACAAAACCGTTTCTCCCCTCTTCGCGAAACAGAACGCGATGCTGTGATCATCGGCGATTCCATCGTTCGACACGTACACGTTACGTTAAATAAAAGTAAGGTGCATAATCACTGCTTTCCTGGTGCTCGTGTTTCTGAAATCGCTGCTCACGTTCCCGAGATTCTGAACGAGCGCGTCGGAACTGTGGTCCTGCACGCGGGAGTGAACGACATCAGGCTGCGCCAGACGGAGGTTCTGAAGAAAGACTTCAGGAATCTGATCGATACGGTACGCAGCACATCGCCTGATATAACGATTATTGTGTCAGGACCGCTTCCCACGTACCGACTAGGTCATGAAAAGTTTAGTAGATTATTCGCGCTAAATGAATGGTTAATGTCATGGTGCAATGAGCAGAAACTGCTCTTTGTAAATAATT
Source organism: Scardinius erythrophthalmus (assembly GCF_964197995.2). Lineage (NCBI taxonomy): Eukaryota > Metazoa > Chordata > Actinopteri > Cypriniformes > Leuciscidae > Scardinius > Scardinius erythrophthalmus. The sequence continues at coordinate 635,716 of NC_138245.1, forward strand.
GGAATCTGTTTTGGGAGCGTCCTAGGCTTTACCGTGCTGATGGCTTACACCCAAGCAGATTCGGATCGGATCTTCTGTCAGATAACATCTCCAAAATGTTAAATACCTTTTGACTAGTAACCAAAAGTCCAAATCATAGTCTCTGCTGCACCAAATTAACTGATATAAATAGTGTAGAACATTGCATAGAAACTGTGTCTATTCCTTGTTTAGTGCGATCAAATCATAAATCTACTGCAGGATCTAGAAAAAATCTAATTGTTATTAAACCAGAAAATGTTGCTATTGGTAATCAAAAACAATTTCTAAAGCTAGGTCTTCTAAACATTAGATCACTCACACCTAAGGCAGTTATTGTAAATGAAATAGTCACAGATAATAGCTTCGATGTACTTTGCCTTACTGAAACCTGGCTTAAACCAAATGATTATTTTGGTCTAAATGAGTCTACTCCAGCAGGATACTCCTATAAGCACGAGCCCCGTCTGATTGGTCGTGGCGGCGGTGTTGCAACAATCTATAGAGATTTTCTCAATGTTACTCAGAAAACGGGTTATAAGTTTATTTCATTTGAAGTACTTGTACTAAATGTTACGCTCTTAGATGTTCGAAAAACATCCCTATTATCTCTAGCCTTGGCTACCGTATATAGACCGCCTGGGCCTTACGCTGATTTCCTAAAAGAGTTTGCAGATCTTCTCTCAGACCTATTAGTTAACTTCGATAAAGCATTAATTGTTGGAGACTTTAATATCCATGTAGATAATCAAAATGATGCGTTAGGGGCTGCGTTTACAGATTTATTAAACTCCTTTGGGGTCAAGCAAAACGTTACCGGACCAACTCATCGATTTAATCATACACTCGATTTAATTATATCACATGGAACCGATCCAACCGATATAGATATCATTCCACAAAGTGACGATGTCACTGACCATTACATGGTAACTTGCATATTACGTACTCCTGTAATATATCATGCTGCGCCGCGTTATCGATTAGGCAGAACAATCCTTCCATCCACCATAGATCATTTTTCAAATTGCTTATCGGATCTGTCTCAGCTGCTCAGTGAACCCAAACAAACAGATGAACTTGAGGAATTAACTAGCACTATGAGCACCATTCTCTCTGGATCATTGGATATTGTTGCGCCCATTAGATTAAAAAAGGTCAGAGAGAAAAGTAAAGCACCATGGTACAACAATACTACGCGTGTTCTAAAGAGAGAAACCCGTAATTTAGAGCGTAAATGGAAACAAACTAACTTAGAGGTCTTTAGAATCGCATGGAAAGACAGTATGTCACGTTATAAAAAGGCCCTAAAAGCGGCCAGGGTTGAGCATCTCCGCAAACTAATAGAAAACAACCATAACAATCCTAAGTTCTTATTTAACACCGTGGCGAGACTAACAAATAAACAGATGACTCCTGCACAAAATATTCCATTACAGTTTAGTAGTAATGATTTCATGAAGTTCTTCACTGAGAAAATAGAAAACATCAGAACCACAATTGTAAACGTTCAATCCTCAATCGCGCCTTATAATTCAGCCTCAATTATCACCCCGCAAGAACAATTACAGTGCTTTACAACTATAGAACAAAAAGAGTTAAATAAACTTTTTACTTCATCTAAAACAACAACATGTTTACTAGATCCTATACCAACTAAACTATTGAAAGAAGTGTTACCTGTAGTGGAAGAGCCTCTCCTCAATATTATTAACTCGTCTTTATCTTTAGGTTATGTTCCAAAAACATTTAAACTGGCAGTTATAAAACCTCTCATTAAGAAACCACAATTAGATCCGAATAATCTAGTAAATTATAGACCCATTTCAAATCTACCTTTTATGTCTAAAATACTAGAAAAAGTTGTGTCCGCTCAACTGGGCTCTTTCTTACAAGAAAATGACACCTATGAAAAGTTTCAGTCTGGGTTCAGGCCGCATCATAGCACTGAAACTGCGCTCGTTAAAATCACAAATGATTTACTTTTAGCTTCTGACCAAGGCTGTATCTCAATATTAGTTTTACTTGATCTTAGTGCTGCGTTCGATACTATAGATCATACAATACTCTTAGATCGATTACAAAATTATACTGGTGTTCAAGGACAAGCATTAAGCTGGTTTAGATCGTATTTATCTGACCGCTACCATTTTGTTTATTTAAATGGAGAAAAATCGATCATAACTCCAGTAAACTATGGAGTGCCGCAGGGATCTGTGTTAGGCCCTCTATTATTCTCAATATATATGCTGCCACTTGGAAATATTATAAGGAAACATGGAATTAGTTTCCATTGTTATGCTGATGACACTCAAATCTATATTTCATCACGGCCGGATGAAAACGCTAAATTATCCAAATTGACAGAGTGTGTTAAAGATATAAAAGATTGGATGACGCGTAATTTTCTTTTATTAAATCCAGACAAGACAGAGGTACTACTTATCGGTTCAAAAAACCACCCACAAAACCTCTCACAATACAACTTTAACATAGTAGGATGTCCTGTTACTTCATCCTCTACAGTAAAAGACCTGGGTGTTATATTAGACTGCAACCTGTCTTTTGAAAATCATATTTCATATGTAACAAGAACAGCCTTTTTCCACCTTAGAAACATTGCTAAGCTACGTAACATGCTATCAGTTTCTGATGCAGAAAAGTTAGTTCATGCATTCATGACTTCGAGACTAGATTACTGTAATGCGTTATTAGCCGGTTGTCCTGCATCCTCAATAAACAAGCTACAGTTAGTCCAAAATGCCGCCGCTAGAGTTCTAACTAGATCAAGAAAATATGATCATATAACACCGATTTTATCATCACTACATTGGTTACCTATAAAGTCCCGTATTAATTACAAGGTATTGCTACTGACTTATAAAGCCCTAAACGGCTTAGCTCCAGTTTATTTAACGGATCTTCTATCGCCCTATAATCCATCGCGCTCTTTAAGATCACTAAATTCGAGGCTTTTGGTCATACCTAGGATATCTAGGTCCACCAAAGGAGGGAGAGCATTTTCACATTTAGCACCAAAACTCTGGAATAGTCTTCCGGATACTGTTCGTTGCTCAGACTCGCTCTCCCAGTTTAAAACTAGATTAAAGACGCATCTCTTCAGCCAGGCATTCATATAATACTTTTAATCTTACAGTTAAATCCGACCTCTAGCTTATAAACGCCAGAGGAGAACTGGCCCCCGACTGAGCCTGGGTTCTCCCAAGGTTTTTTTTTCTCCATTAGGTCACCTGATGGAGTTTTTCGGTTCCTTGCCACTGTTGCCTTTGGCTTGCTCAGTTGGGGATATTTAATTTAATTAATCAATCAACGATACTATTGATCAGCATTACCAAACGTAGACGTTCCACTAGAAACAAACATTGATGTATTGTTCTAATTTATTGCTGTGAAGCTGCTTTGATACAGCCTGTGTTGTGAAAAGCGCTATATAAATAAACTTGACTTGACTTGACTTGTGTGTGTCTGTATGTGTGTGTGTGTGTGTGTGTGTGTGTGTGTGTCTTTATGTGTGTGTGTGTGTGTGTGTGTGTGTCTGTCTGTGTGTGTGTGTGTGTGTGTGTGTGTGTGTGTGTGTGTGTGTGTGTGTGTGTGTGTGTGTGTGTGTGTGTGTGTGTGTGTGTGTGTGTGTGTGTGTGTGTGTGTGTGTGTGTGATAGGTACAGCACTGAGTGTGTGTGTGTGATAGGTACAGCACTGAGTGTGTGTGTGTGATAGGTACAGCACTGTCTCCATCCTCTTGGCAAACACACACACAGGTGTTTATGTGGCGTGTCTCCTGGTTTCAGGGCATGTACGTGTGTCCGGAGGAAGAATCGGTTCTCATGTCGTCATTCGTCTCAACTCTTTCTTCAATGAGTCTCAAGCACTGTGAGTCTTCCACCCTGCAGATCAACACGCACTGAGGATTGCTTCTGAACACATTTACTGTATAATCGTGCAAAGTGTAATATTCCTGTTTTCATGCCTGTCTAATAACCACATTTCTTGCCCTGCTTTCCAGGATCTGTGTCTTGATGATAAACTGTTTAGGGAATTAGTCACTAATCTATCGATAGACAGATATGAGATGAGATGAAAGTCCCTTTCTTTCTTCTGCCATCTTACAGCAAATTAGATCAAATGTGTAGCAGGAATTCAGATTCAATTGTTACACACACATTTATTGGCTTTCTGAATATTCTTTGGTGTTTCCGCAGTGGATGCAGGAGAAGAGTTCGACCTGAGACCGTTCAGACTGGACTGGC
>NC_138245.1:647500-675000 GCF_964197995.2 Scardinius erythrophthalmus
AGTAATTGGACTCTGCTTGATTTCTGTTTCCTGTGATGTTTAGTTTCCACTCGCGTGTGTTTGAGAAGATGTTCTCTCAGAGCGGCGAGGACGTGTCTATGCAGCGATACCTGATGGCGTTCCCTCTCGTCTGCTCACACTTCAGCCAGAGTCTCCATCCTCTCTGTCCAGAGGAGGTCAGTGCTCTCTTTATCAGCGTACTTCAACTGAGCTTTAAATAATTAATGAAAAGCAAAGTTACATTAACCCCCGACCCCCCCCCCATATATATATTTTTTTTTCTGATATGAAAAATGATACAAACCGTAAGTTTTGTGATCCATTGCACCACTAATTTACTGCTATCTGTTTAAACAGCACATATTCTGCTTTTTCAATGTTGCTGTGTGATCATGATAAAGCTCCAGTTCTTCTCTATATCAGAGTCAGTGTTTCTGAACTCCTGAAACGCCTCCAGTGTAGTCTTGAGTTTCCTCCTCATTATAATAATTCATGCGCAGAATAAAGGGGCGGGGCCTGGTTGAGTTAGTTAGTAGTGTGTTAAACTGGCAGTTATGGTAAGGGGCGGGACATTTCCCAAACACACTCGAAGCGCTCGACCAATCACAACACACTGCTCCAGCCGACCAATCAGAGCACAGTGTGCTTTTCAGAAGGAGGGGCTTCATAGAGACAGGAAGTAAACAGAGCGTTACTGACAGACTGGGAAGAGAGGAGCCGCAACAATGGAGAATATGAGGAGAATAATCAACATTCAAGCAGGAAAACCTGTTCTAGTAGAGCCTGAACAACACAACATCAAGACTGTATAAAACAGCATAATATGGCTTTTTAAGCAAAATTAAAGGGATATTACACCGAAAGTTGTTGAATCCAAATCCTCAATTGAATCCTCAAGTTGTTCCAAACCTCTATAAATTTCTTTGTTCTGTTGAACACAAAGGAAGATATTTTGAAGAATGTGGGAACAGAGCAGGTCTGGGGCACCATTGACTATTTTTTCCCCCAAAATGGTTTGGTTACAAACTTTCTTCAAAATATCTTCATTTGTGTTCAGCAGAATAAAGAAATGAATACAGGTTAGAAACAACTTGAGGGTGAGTAAATGACGACAGAATTTGTAGACTATCCCTTCAATAGATCAATTTCACAAAAGGAAATCTGCTACTAAATGATGTTCTGTCATATTTCTCTTGTGTGTGTGTGTGGGCTAGACTGAAGAGATGGAGAAGCAAAGCCTGAAGCTGTGCGTGGCCTTTCTGGAGGAGATCTCCCGTCAGACGTGTTCGGTTGTGCTGGAGATCTGTGCCGAACAGTGTAACCTGAACGAGAAGGTACAGAAGATCTACTGAACTCAGTATGAAGCTCAACCTTATCAAAACTACAATTAAAGTGGTCTGGTTTTAGGTTGAAGAATGTATATAAAGTAGTTTAAAAAAAATTGACATGAATGCCCATAAATCAAAAAAGCCAGTAAGAACCACAACTGTTTTAGTGTTTTGCTGTGTTTTAGTTATTGCCCAAGCACAGCGCTGAGACCATCAGCACAGCGCGCAATAAGAAACTGAAGAAACCGGTGCCAAAGAGAGGAGACGTGCCTAAAGAGAAACCAGGGACGGAGAGCCTCAGGAAGGACAGAGCCTTCGTCACAAAGTATGCATCATGCGACAGATTCAGTATAGCAATGAAAAAACTATCTTTATCTTTCATATAGATATGCCAGCTGACTGCTCTCTTCTGTTGTAGTCTGGATAAGATGCACATGGCGCTGACAGAACTGTGCGCTTCCTACAGCGTCTGCGCTGACTTCACAGTCTTCAAACACATCGTTGTGCCGGCCGAGTTCCTGCTCACACAGCTGGAGATGAGACTCAACAAGTACACGCACTTCTGTAGTGTTCACTACTGCACTGTTCAGATCACAACACAGGATGAGTTTAATGAACATCCTCTCAATCACACATTGTGTCTTAAAGGAATATCCCAGGTTACGTCGCTTTATTAAACAAAACAAAAAAACAAGAGTATCATGAAGCGCAAACAATGAATCCAGACATGTGAGGCTTATCATTTTATAAAAAAAAAATGTTTATTAATTTTCATGTTAAATTATGTAAAATTGTGTGTTGTTTAATCTGTATAGTTGTTTTAGGGTTTTAGGCATCATGGCTATAAGGTAGTAAAATTAGACGTTAAACAGAAACGGTTAAGAAGCGATTCTTTTTCCAACTTTTAATGACTTCTGCAGTCTCAAAATGATTCAGCGCCCTGAATACAATCCCTCAGAACAGCAGAAATCTGCAGAACAGGTGTTGTCTCACTAATCAAGGGCTTCATTAGTTGCACCAGGTGTGCTAGAGCTAGAACACGTGAAATATCTGAACTGGTGAGGTTTTATGAGCCACGTTTTACTGCATGTTAGAAATATGGCAAAAGAATGGTCAAAAAAGAGAAGATTTCATCGCCCTTCACAAACAAAGGCACAGGATATAAAAAGATAGCGAAGGCACTAAATGTTCCTCGAGACAATATACCTCCAATAATATCCCTGAACTGGAGGCCGTTGCTCATGAGGAACGTGCTCAGATCCCTCAGACACAGAAGCTGTGTCTGTTATACATCTCGCTTCAGCGAAAGCCTCTACTCAGTGCTGAAGATGCTTGTCATGAAGGGGGGGAATAATTTTGAGACTGCAGAAGCCATTAAAAGTTGCATTTTCAGTTGAATTTGGGGAAAAGTAACAAGTATTCAAAGTATTCAAAAGTAACGTTCCCATAATGGTTGAAAAATGATATCCAAGAAATAAAATTTTTGAGTGTTCAGAAATTTTTTTTTTGTAACTTATGTTTTTCTATAACGTACTTAGAACCTATTTTTGTTCGCTGGTATATTTTTTATGTCTTGTGGTTATACTTTTAATGTTTACAGCCTCAACATTCATTCACACATTGTACATGCCTCATTGTAATCCGGACTTTTGGACGCCACAAGGAAAGTTCTCAAACCGGAATATTCCTTTAAAGGCTTGTTTGAGAGTGTTCACATCTGTCAAATATAGAGGAAAAAGCATTGAGTAAAAAACCCCTGAGTTTAGTAAATCATTATTCTCAGCGTAGAGCACTGTTTGCTTCAACCTAACACATGGAGGTTTGCAGGGTGATCGTGCAGATGGCGGGTTACAACCAGAGCACTCACGAGATCGCCCGTCCATCGGACCTGCTGGCCGGGATTCAGGCGTACGTGTCGAGTCTTCAATGCCTCAACTGTTACATCAACATCGACGTGGCTCGGCTCGTGAAGAGTGTCCTGTTACAGCAGACTCAACCTCTCGACTCGTACGGGGCTCAGACCATCACGACTCTCTATACTACCTGGTGAGACCTCATGAAGTTTCATCGGCTTCATCAGTTTCCTCAAGGCTCAGACTGTGATGTATAATGTCACCTGTGTATCCCGTAGTTCACATCCGCTGGTTCACTAACCATTTAGACCAGGACTGATCTAACCCTAGATGAGAATGAGGTTTCACAAACTTTTCAGGCCGTGCCACCTTTCATAAAATCATATTTCCTCCAGCTTTTCCAGCTTTTGAGTGTAATCTTACAGACTTTATATCACGCAATTCTGACTTTATATCACGCAATTCCTCAAAATGAATAAAAACAGTGAAATGCAAAAAAATCTGAATATCACGCAAGCCTGCAATTAAATATGCTAAATAATACAAATATACTTTATGTATTTAATCTCACTTTATTAACCAATGTCTTTGCTGCTGACCTTCGATGATCCACTTCAACCATTCTAAACTGCAAAAATTACTTTAGATAAACATCACATTTGTGCTTCATTTTTTTATTGCCGTGATCCAGAATGACATCACAGGTGAAAGGTTTGTTGAGCGGCGCCCTCTACTGTAAAGGAGTGAACGCACATTTTTCAGCCTGAGGCTTATTCCTTTCAGCTTTGGTGTGAAAGAGCCTTTCAATGAAAAAGTTCTATTTTGGCACAAACAAGCCTAGCCCAGGTGAGGAAAAGTGGAAATGCAATACTTTCCACAACTAAGTAACACAATTAGTTACTTTTAAAAGTAACTTTCCCCAACACCGCTGATATATTTAGGAATGAAACAACTGACTGCTTTTATGAGCGAGTCATTGAACACATGCAGTCGTGCTGTTGCGGTTTAACTGTGTTCCTGGTCTCTGGTTTAACTGTGTTCCTGGTCTCTGGTTTAACTGTGTTCCTGGTCTCTGGTTTAACTGTGTTCCTGGTCTCTGGTTTAACTGTGTTCCTGGTCTCTGGTTTAACTGTGTTCCTGGTCTGCTGTGGTCAGGTATCTCGAGGGTCTCTTGCGTCAGGCCAGCAGCGCTCTCATCGTCCACTGTCCAACCATACAGTGCTTCATCAACCAGAACACGGAGAACGAGCAGAGCTTTCGTGCTGAGGAATACTCTGACATCGGTGGTAAGATGAAAGATATTTCAGCTAAATATTCAGGCTAAGTAGTTTATTTTACATTTTTCAATAGCCACTGCATCTGTATACCCCCTCAACTTCACTTTCATACATGCATTCTTAAAGGGGACATGCAATGCAGTTTCACATATTATATTATGTTTTTCAAAGTTAGTTTAGGAAAGTTTTTACAGTTTTATGCACCAAAAAGGTCCAATATTTGTAACAATTATTGTTTTCATCTTCATTTTCAAACACTCATTTTCAAAACGCCCTCTTTTAAAGCATGTCATGTGTTTTGCTACTCAAGATGGCAGGCGCTGTGATAGAGCCGTAGATGTTTAAGCCTGATTTAGATCCTGAGGCACAAGAAATTTAAATAACGCAACCACAATGATTGCAACAGTCAAACACTAGCTAGTAGCTCTACATTGTGTGAACGGTTAATACAGTTTTTTCCAATTGTTAACACACAATTTTGCAAATAGTGCTAGTTTTATCAAAATACTTAACACTATTCACAAAATCACACTCCCAAACTGCAAAATACCTCATATATCCTGCAAAATGAAGCACTGCAACCAAAACTACACATATATCATTATCAAAATCAAACTTTTGCACGAAATGGCACACACTTCATTTATATTCCCAGATCTTTGTCTGACCAACTACACACTGTTGGGCGTAATGAAGAGCACTCTCATCTTTAGTGTGCTTCGCCATAATACTAAAATAGTTTAAATTGTAGAAAGTTCTTCAGATTGTTCACATGCACAGAAATATTTGCAGACACACACACATGCTGTTGAAACATGTATTTGTTTATTTTTCACCAAACAAGTCAGTGCAACAAATGCACAGCAGAAATATTTACACTGGACTGAAAAATATGCTCACGAAAAAACTGGAAAATGAAAAAGATTGAAGTGTTAACAGTTAAGCATTGAGGTGTTTGGTCAGGTGACACATGTATCGGCCAATCAGATCATGTAGTGTCATTTTGAATGGCAGTGTTTTGAAATGGCAATCATGTGACTTTATGCCAGATTATTGTGTGTTATGCAGAGAACCGTGTTCAGTGTGTTTAAAAAGTGCCATTTTGAATTGCAAAATGTGTGTAAAGCAGAAAATGTGTTTAGACTTTTGGAGAGGTTTTGCTCTGTGTGTGTCAGTTTCAATAACTGTGCTGTGTGTGTCATTTTAGTGTGTTAGCAATTGGAAAAAACTGTAATAGCAACAGTAACATAAAATACAAAGTTTTATCATGAAAGTCTAGATGGCGCATCAGCAGCAGTAATAATAATAATCATCATCAGCAACAATAAGAGTTGCAAATCTATTCCGCCACAACCAAATGCATTAATATTGTCATATCCAGTACTAAACTCTCAGAGAGTTGTCATGATAGAAAAATAATACAAATATATTCAACCCGCATAATAAAAGTATTTTACTCAAGGAAATATTTCTGATCCAGTTTCTGATTGCATACACTAAGACTCTTGGTGTCTGAAATGGTGTTAAACGCTGGTTTGATGTTTAATACACACATATTTGTCTGTAGGTTTGCGATCGTTGGCTGAACTGATCGGCCCGTACGGAATGAAGTTTTTAAATGAGAACCTCATGTGGCACATCATATCCCAAATTGGAGAACTGAAGGCATGACATCTTTCTAAAGCACAAACATGGCTAATTTACAGTCATACAGTGTAAACACGACTGAAATAAATCATGTTTTCATTTTCAGAAACTTGTAAGTGACAACATGGATGTCCTGGTGCAAATGAGAGCTAACTTTGAGAAGCCTGAGGCGATGGTTGACCTTCAGAAGAAGCTGACAGGTACAGTTCTTCATTACTCAAGATAAAATCCTCACATAGTTTACTCACATATTTGTCTGCATTTTTGGACACTTTCCAATATCATTCCTCTCAAAAACAATCATAATAGCTTCTTTATTGTTACATATAAATAAATCATAAAACACTCTTAGTAAAACTAAAAAGCAAGGATCACACACATCACCAATTTCTCTGAATTATAATTATTACATTATTACCCTTGATTAAAACTATTTTAATGGGAAATGCCTTGCATGTGTATGAACAGATATAATCATCACGTTTACACAAGGTGAAGTCGTTTCACCAGAAGATCCAGTTAGGATTTCTTGATTAAAAAGTATAGAGTCAAAAAAAAATGTTCACAAAACAACGAATTGTTCACAGTACAGTCATGCATTTGGAAAATAGATGTGATGAATCTCTATTTCATGTCAAAAGTTAAAATAAACAGAAAAAGAGCATAATTCTATCAACTTCTCCAAGGACAAAAGTTCGGGAAGCCCTGGTCTAAAGTGTTTCACTCGTTCATAAATCTTCTCTTGTGTCTTCTTTCTGTAATGAATCGCTGATTTATCTCATATGTTCCTCCAGGCTGTGAGAATGTGTTGAAGAGAGTGACCATTATTGGGGTGATTCTGTCGTTTCGGTCTATGGTCCAAGACGCTCTCGCCGAGGTGAGAAGCTCTTCATGTTCATTAATATTATATCTGTATTTGTCAGATCTTATAGTGCATGCATAATAATAAATGCATGATGTGTTGTAATATACTGCTATAACATCACTGTACTGGTCATTTCCATCTGTAGATCATGGACAGACACTGTCCGTTTCTCATGAGACCCATCAAATGTCTGAAGGACTTTATCCAGCCCGAGCTCGACATCAAGGTCAATCATTCAATCATTCAGTCATTCAATCATTTAGTCATTCAGTCATTCAGTCATTCAATCATTCAGTCATTCAATCATTCAATCATTCAATCATTCAGTCATTCAATCATTCAGTCATTCAGTCAGTCATTCAGTCATTCAGTCAGTCATTCAGTCATTCAGTCATTCAGTCATTCAATCATTCAGTCATTCAATCATTTAGTCATTCAGTCATTCAATCATTCAGTCAGTCATTCAATCATTCAATCAATCATTCAGTCATTCAATCATTCAGTCATTCAATCATTCAGTCATTCAGTCAGTCATTCAATCATTCAATCATTCAGTCATTCAATCATTCAGTCAGTCATTCAGTCATTCAGTCATTCAATCATTCAATCATTCAGTCATTCAGTCAGTCATACAGTCATTCAGTCATTCAGTCATTCAATCATTCAATCATTCAGTCAGTCATACAGTCATTCAGTTATTCAATCATTTAGTCATTCAATCATTCAGTCATTTAGTCATTCAGTCATTCAGTCATTCAGTCATTCAGTCATACAGTCATTCAGTCATTCAATCATTTAGTCATTCAATCATTCAGTCATTCAGTCATACAGTCATTCATTCAATCATTCAGTCATTCAGTCATACAGTCATTCAGTCATTCAATCATTTAGTCATTCAATCATTCAGTCATTCAGTCATACAGTCATTCAGTCATTCAATCATTTAGTCATTCAATCATTCAGTCATTCAGTCATTCAATCATTTAGTCAGTCAATCATTCAGTCATTCAGTCATTCAGTCATACAGTCATTCAATCATTCAGTCATTCAGTCATTCAGTCATACAGTCATTCAGCCATTCAATCATTTAGTCATTCAATCATTCAGTCATTCAGTCATACAGTCATTCAGTCATTCAATCATTTAGTCATTCAATCATTCAGTCATTCAGTCATTCAATCTTTTAGTCATTCAATCATTCATTCATTCAGTCATACAGTAATTCAGTCATTCAATCAATTAGTCATTCAATCATTCAGTCATTCAATCATTCGGTCATTCAGTCATTCAGTCATTCAATCATTCAGTCATTCAATCATTCAGTCATTCAGTCATACAGTCATTCAATCATTCAGTCATTCAATCATTTAGTCATTCAGTCATTCAATCATTCAGTCATTTAGTCATTCAGTCATTCAATCATTCAGTCATTCAATCATTCAGTCATTCAATCATTCAGTCATTCAGTCATACAGTCATTCAGTCATTCAATCATTCATTCATTCAGTCATACAGTAATTCAGTCATTCAATCAATTAGTCATTCAATCATTCAGTCATTCAATCATTCAGTCATTCAGTCATTCAGTCATTCAATCATTTAGTCATTCAATCATTCAGTCATTCAGTCATTCAGTCATTCAGTCATTCAATCATTCAGTCATTCAATCATTCAGTCATTCAGTCATACAGTCATTCAGTCATTCAATCATTCAGTCATTCAATCATTCAGTCATTCAGTCATTCAATCATTTAGTCATTCAGTCATTCAATCATTCAGTCATTCAGTCAGTCATTCAGTCATTCAATCATTCAGTCATTCAGTCATACAGTCATTCAATCATTCAGTCATTCAGTCATTCAGTCATACAGTCATTCAGCCATTCAATCATTTAGTCATTCAATCATTCAGTCATTCAGTCATACAGTCATTCAGTCATTCAATCATTTAGTCATTCAATCATTCAGTCATTCAGTCATTCAATCTTTTAGTCATTCAATCATTCATTCGTTCAGTCATACAGTCATTCAGTCATTCAATCATTTAGTCATTCAATCATTCAGTCAGTCATTCAATCATTCAGTCAGTCATTCATTCATTCATTCAGTCATACAGTCATTCAGTCATTCAATCATTTAGTCATTCAATCATTCAGTCAGTCATTCAATCATTCAGTCAGTCATTCATTCATTCAGTCATACAGTCATTCAGTCATTCAGTCATTCAATCATTCAGTCATTTAGTCATTCAGTCATTCAGTCATTCAATCATTCAGTCATTCAGTCATACAGTCATTCAGTCATTCAATCATTTAGTCATTCAATCATTCAGTCATTCAGTCATTTAGTCATTCAGTCATTCAATCATTCAGTCATTCAGTCATTCAGTCATTCAGTCATTCAATCATTCAGTCATTCAGTCATATAGTCATTCAGTCATTCAATCATTCAGTCATTCAGTCATACAGTCATTTAGTCATTCAATCACTTAGTCATTCAATCATTCAGTCATTCAGTCATTTAGTCATTCAGTCATTCAATCATTTAGTCATTCAATCATTCAGTCATTCAGTCATTTAGTCATTCAGTCATTCAATCATTCAGTCATTCAGTCATTTAGTCATTCAGTCATTCAATCATTCAATCATTCAGTCATTCAGTCATTTAGTCATTCAGTCATTCAATCATTCAGTCATTCAGTCATATAGTCATTCAGTCATTCAATCATTCAGTCATTCAGTCATACAGTCATTCAGTCATTCAATCACTTAGTCATTCAATCATTCAGTCATTCAGTCATTTAGTCATTCAGTCATTCAGTCATTCAATCATTTAGTCATTCAATCATTCAGTCATTCAGTCATTTAGTCATTCAGTCATTCAATCATTCAGTCATTCAATCATTCAGTCATTCAATCATTCAGTCATTCAGTCATACAGTCATTCAGTCATTCAATCATTCAGTCATTCAATCATTCAGTCATTCAGTCATTCAATCATTTAGTCATTCAGTCATTCAATCATTCAGTCATTCAGTCATTCAGTCATTCAATCATTCAGTCATTCAGTCATTCAATCATTTAGTCATTCAGTCATTCAATCATTCAGTCATTCAGTCATTCAATCATTCAGTCATTCAGTCATTCAATCATTCAGTCATTCAGTCATTCAATCATTCAGTCATTCAGTCATACAGTCATTCAGTCATTCAATCATTTAGTCAGTCAGTCATACAGTCATTCAGTCATTCAATCATTCAGTCATTCAATCATTCAGTCATTCAGTCATTCAATCATTTAGTCATTCAGTCATTCAGTCATTCAGTCATTCAATCATTCAGTCATTCAGTCAGTCATTCAGTCATTCAATCATTCAGTCATTCAGTCAGTCATTCAGTCATACAGTCATTCAGTCATTCAATCATTTAGTCATTCAATCATTCAGTCATTCAATCATTCAGTCTTTCAATCATTTAGTCATTCAATCATTCAGTCATTCAATCATTAAATCAAAAAAGATTATTTTGCGGACACCACTTAGACACATGTGTAGATGACTCTCGGTGTTTGAGATGTCTTGTTTATTGACTGTCCTCATCTCTGATCATGTGTAGATGACTCTCGGTGTGTATGAGATGTCTTCGGCTGCTGGTTTGAGATGTGAGATCGACCCTGCACTGGTTTCGGCGATAGCAAACATGCAGACAGGTGAAGTCCTGATAAAGGAGGAATGTCTCAAGATAATCTAATCTGATTGTTTCGATGTATAACCTGTTATTCTCCTCGCCAGACAACTTGTCGCTCGAGGAGGAGTTTAAGATCAGCTGTCTTCTGATGGTGTATATAGCCGTGTCTCTACCCACCCTGTGTCTGGATCCCAACTCGTTCTACAGCCGAGAACTGGGAGGTGAGTTTGAGTCTCACAGACAACAGAAACACTTTCTACAAGCGGTAGATGATGGGAGAATGTAGATCATCTCAGGCTGAAACAAAAGCTTTAAGTCTGATGGACATCTATCCATCATAAAAGTGCATCTATCCATCATAAAAGTGCATCTATCATCATAAAAGAGCATCTATCCATCATAAAAGTGCATCTATCCATGATAACAGTGCATCTATCCATCATAAAAGTGCATCTACCCATCATAAAAGTGCATCTGTCCATCATAAAAGTGCATCTATCCATCATAAAAGTGCATCTGTCCATCATAAAAGAGCATCTATCCATCATAAAAGTGCATCTATCGTCATAAAAGAGCATCTATCCGTCATAAAAGTGCATCTATCCATCATAAAAGTGCATCTATCATCATAAAAGTGCATCTATCCATCATAAAAGTGCATCTGTCCATCATAAAAGTGCATCTATCCATCATAAAAGTGCATCTGTCCATCATAAAAGTGCATCTATCCATCATAAAAGTGCATCTGTCCATCATAAAAGTGCATCTATCCATCATAAAAGTGCATCTATCCATCATAAAAGTGCATCTGTCCATCATAAAAGTGCATCTGTCCATCATAAAAGTGCATCTGTCCATCATAAAAGTGCATCTGTCCATCATAAAAGTACATCTGTCCATCATAAAAGTGCATCTATCCATCATAAAAGTGCATCTGTCCATCATAAAAGTGCATCTATCCATCATAAAAGTGCATCTATCCATGATAAAAGTGCATCTATCATCATAAAAGTGCATCTGTCCATCATAAAAGTGCATCTATCCATGATAAAAGTGCATCTGTCCATCATAAAAGTGCATCTATCCATCATAAAAGTGCATCTATCCATCATAAAAGTGCATCTATCCATCATAAAAGTGCATCTATCCATCATAAAAGTGCATCTGTCCATCATAAAAGTGCATCTATCCATCATAAAAGTGCATCTATCCATGATAAAAGTGCATCTATCATCATAAAAGTGCATCTGTCCATCATAAAAGTGCATCTATCCATGATAAAAGTGCATCTGTCCATCATAAAAGTGCATCTATCCATCATAAAAGTGCATCTGTCCATCATAAAAGTGCATCTATCCATCATAAAAGTGCATCTATCCATCATAAAAGTGCATCTGTCCATCATAAAAGTGCATCTGTCCATCATAAAAGTGCATCTGTCCATCATAAAAGTGCATCTGTCCATCATAAAAGTACATCTGTCCATCATAAAAGTGCATCTATCCATCATAAAAGTGCATCTGTCCATCATAAAAGTGCATCTGTCCATCATAAAAGTGCATCTATCCATGATAAAAGTGCATCTATCATCATAAAAGTGCATCTGTCCATCATAAAAGTGCATCTATCCATGATAAAAGTGCATCTGTCCTCATAAAAGTGCATCTGTCCATCATAAATCCACTTGAATCCCATCTGGATGACAACCCACAAGTGTTGATAAAAAAGAATGCATGAAGCTATAATAAAATGGTTCAGATATTCCTACAAAAAAAATTCTGGGTGCCATGAAAGTTTTGTGAATATGATCAAAAATGCTGGCGGGGAAAGGGTTAACATGAAAAATGTATTACTAAAAACATGAGCGCTTTTAATTAAGGGTCTGTCGGGTAATCATGAAGAAGTCAATGCTTCAATTCCAGCGCTATATGCAGATTTAATGGATTCAGAGTTGGTTTGGATTCCAATGTGTTTTGGAGAGCATTTACACCGGATCACAGAAAACACACGAATGACCCGGTGTAGAGCGACCCTAAAGCCCTGTGTTGAGCTTGAGCTTGTCGTGTTCTTCTCTAGGACACCAGAACAACATCCACTGTCTGGCGACTGCAGTGAATCATCTGGCGGCCGCCATGTTCACCGTCCAGAGGAAGAACATACAAACACAACTGCAGGAGTTCCTGAAGGTGAAACACACACACACACACACACACACACACACACACACACACACACACACACACACACTCATCTCACACTGCTTCACGTCACTCAGAACATCTCATCTGTAATGTGTGTGTGTGTGTGTGTGTGTGTGTGTGTGTGTGTGTGTGTGTGTGTGTGTGTGTGTGTGTGTGTGTGTGTGTAGGTGGCGTCCTCCATCTTACTCCAGCTTGGTCAGAACGTGGAGCGAGTGGAAGTAAAGAACAGAGACTCGGTTTATCTCATTCTTCACATGGTAACGAATCTCTGGAGGATTATTATGAGCTCAGGATCTATAAATGCTTTATGAATGAAGTCTTTTCTCATGTGTGTGTTGTAGATCGTGGATCAGTCGCCGTTCTTGAGTCAAGACATGCTGGAGACGTGTTTCCCGTACGTTCTCCTGAGAAACGCTTACAGAGAAGTCCACAAGAGCTTCGTCCACACGATGGGCTGAACTCAAACCAGGACTGACTCTGGATCTCACACACACTACTGACAAACATTGGGATCGGTCAGAGTCTTAATGTTTTTAAAAGAAGTCTCTTCTGCTCACCAGAATTTATTTGATTCAAAATACCCCAAAAAAACAGTAATATTGTTAAATATTATGGCAATTTAAAATTACTGTTGTCTATTTTAATATACAGTAAAGTGTAATGTATTCCTGTGATCAAAGCTGAATGTTCAGCATCATTACTCCAGTCTTCAGTGTCACATGATCCTTCAGAAATCACTCTAATATGAGGATTTGATGATCAAGAAATATTTATGATTATTGGATGGAGTAATGATGCTGAAAATTCAGCTTTGATCACAGGAATAAATTACACTTTACTATATATTCACATAGAAAACAGCTGATTTACATTAGAATAATATTTCACAATATTACTATTTTTTGTGTATTTTTAATCAAATAAATGCAGGCTTGGTGAGCAGAAGAGACTCTTTCAAAAACATAAAAAATCTTACCGATTCAAAACTTTTGACTGGTAGTGTGTGTTTAACAGATTAAACTGATATGCACCTGGTTTGATTTTAATAGTGGATGATTGTGTTAAAGTTCCCCTGTAGTTAATAATTCTATCCTTTAAAACTAATTTTTGATCACCAAAATTACTTAAAAACTTTTTTTCTTGAAAAATGTTTCTTCATGTCTTAAAATATCTTGAATGTAACTCGACACCCTTGCCTCATTTAGTATACGTGGTTCTATGAATATGCAAATGAGCCCCGCCTCCACTCAAGCCGATGATACACAGGGCAACTTTTTGAGCAATGTTGCTGGGCAATGTTGCCGTCAACAGGAAACTAGATGAGACACAGGGCCCACAACCGATCTAAAGTATCCAGATAGAAATTTATTGCCCATTTTCAATAGGAAAGTGCCCAAGCAACAATCGCTCGGCAACATTGCCCAGCAACATTGCTCAAAAAGTTGCCCTGTGTATCGTCACCTTCACTCCCTCAGCTCAGAGAACCACTGGTTGACGATCACACGTTGATCTGATTGGTTACAAGGTAGTTTGTGACGTCAGAAACACCAGCGATTTCAAAGCGTGTTTTTGAGACTGTCTTTGGTTCACCGCAGTTTTAAGGTGGAAATACTCA
The DNA here is from genome assembly GCF_964197995.2 of Scardinius erythrophthalmus. Classification (NCBI taxonomy): domain Eukaryota; kingdom Metazoa; phylum Chordata; class Actinopteri; order Cypriniformes; family Leuciscidae; genus Scardinius; species Scardinius erythrophthalmus. Next base: position 661,971 of record NC_138245.1, read on the forward strand.
GCAATGCTGTCGACTTATGAATTTACACATGGTTTGTCTTAAAGCAGATTAAAAACACCACATAGACACATAAACAACATTAAAAGCTGGATCTTCACCACAGGGGGACTTTAAACTAGATTCTATTGGACGTATGAAATTTGCTGAAAATACCGCTGCATATAATAATTATGTAACTGTTTCGCTGTTTCTTGTGTCTAATTACAACTTGAGATCCACTGGAAAAGGTTTTTTCTCTAAAGTATATTGTTCTCTGTTTTAACGTTGTCATGATGATTAATAAATGAAAGTTGTATTTTTATGTAGATCATTTTCACAAATTCACCATTATTTGCACAGAAAAACTCGAAGCAACTGTTAACGGTTTCTCAACACTGACTGTGATTGTGCTGTATATTCCATATTTGTGTTTGTTTAAATGCCTTTATATTCTAAAGTTTTTTCAAAATGTAGAAATGATGAAAAATTGGTTTTCAAATTAACATTAAAATGCTGTCAAATAAAAAGGCAACATAAGCATAAAATAAGTTTGTGTCAGTTGTATGTGCGGTGGTTTACATGAATACATTTTAAAGGATATTTGTAGAGAAACAAATTGTTGAACAACTCGTTGTTCCAGTCATGCTTCATTAATCTCATCCTCCTTCGGTCTGTCAGTCGCTCACATATTCAGGGTATTTACACAACAACGATGCACTAAAAACAGAATTTGTTCCTCTGTGTTTGTTGCATTCAGCCGAAATCAATCCTGTTCACACAGATCGGTGAAAACGGCTGAAACCGCTGTCAGGCCAGTAGGTGGCGATGTCACTGTGTGAAGAAACACTACACGCCTGTAGACTGAACACGTAACACACATGATTGAACACGTAACACACATGATTGAACACGTAACACACATGATTGAACACGTAACACACATGATTGAACGTAACACACATGATCTCACTGTTTCCACAGATTCGTGTTTTTGTAGTTTACACAGAGACGATAACGGTATCGCATAAAAAAAAAACGTTTTCAAAGGTTTTTGTGTTTTCAGGCCCCAAAATGCCATTGTTGTGTAAATGAATGGCCAAAACACATAAAAGTTTTTAGTTGAAAATGGTGTGATGTAAAAGGCCCCAAACTTCCCCGCCGCCATTCTGAAGAGTGTTCAACTCCGTCAAGACAAGTAGACGAGGGAAGTTTATTTGGACAGAGCGAGTGAATCTACTCAACGGCTGCGTTCCAGTCCCAAACTGTCCTGCCCTTCACTCGCCAACTCTCGCCTCGTTCACTCGCTAACTCTCGCCCTGTTCACTCGCTAACTCTCGCCTCGTTCACTCGCTAACTCTCCTCCGCCTCGTTCACTCGCTAACTCTCGCCTCGTTCACTCGCTAACTCTCCTCCGCCTCGTTCACTCGCTAACTCTCGCCTCGTTCACTCGCTAACTCTCGCCTCATTCACTCGCTAACTCTCGCCTCGTTCACTCGCTAACTCTCCTCCGCCTCGTTCACTCGCTAACTCCCTCCGCCTCGTTCACTCGCTAACTCTCCTCCGCCACTCGTTAACTCTCCTCCGCCTCGTTCACTCGCTAACTCTGAAATCAATCCTGACCCTAACCCTCCTAACCCTAACACTCGCTAACTCTCCTCCGCCTCGTTCACTCGCTAACTTCCCTCCGCCTCGTTCACTCGCTAACTCTCCTCTGCCTCGTTCACTTGCTAACTTCCCTCCGCCTCGTTCACTCGCTAACTCTCCTCCGCCTCATTCACTCGCTAACTCTCCTCCGCCTTGTTCCCTCGCTAACTCTCCTCCGCCTCGTTCACTCGCTAACTCCCTCCGCCTCGTTCACTCGCTAACTCTCCTCCGCCTCGTTCACTCGCGAACTCTCCTCCGCCTCGTTCACTCGCTAACTCCCTCCGCCTCGTTCACTCGCTAACTTTCCTCCGCCAGTCGCTAACTTCCCTCCGCCTCGTTCACTCGCTTACTCTCCTCCACCTTGTTCACTTGCTAACTTCCCTCCGCCTCGTTCACTCGCTTACTCTCCTCCACCTCGTTCACTTGCTAACTCTCCTCCGCCTCGTTCACTCGCTAACTCCCCTCTGCCTCGGTCACTCGCTAACTCACCTCCGCCTCGTTCACTCGCTAACTCTCCTCCGCCTCGGTCACTCGCTAACTCTCCTCCGCCTCATTCACTCGCTAACTCTCCTCCGCCTCGTTCACTCGCTAACTCTCTTCCGCCTCGTTTACTCGCCAACTTCCCTCCGCCACGTACACTAGCTAACTTCCCTCCGCCTCGTACACTCGCTAACTTCCCTCCGCCTCGTTCAGTTGCTAACTCTCCTCCGCCTCGTTCACTCGCTAACTCCCTCCGCCTTGTTCACTCGCTAACTTTCCTCCGCCACTCGCTAACTCCCCTCTGCCTCGTTCACTCGCTAACTTCCCTCCGCCACTCGCTAACTCCCCTCTGCCTCGTTTATTCGCTAACTTCCCTCCGCCTCGTTCACTCGCTAACTTCCCTCCGCCTCGTTCACTTGTTAACTCTCCTCCGCCTCGTACACTCGCTAACTTCCCTCCGCCTCGTTCACTCGCTAACTCTCCTCCGCCTCGTTCACTCGCTAACTCCCTCCGCCTCGTTCACTCGCTAACTTTCCTCCGCCACTCGCTAACTCCCCTCTGCCTCGGTCACTCGCTAACTCTCCTCCGCCTCGTTCACTCGCTAACTCCCCTCTGCCTCGGTCACTCGCTAACTTTCCTCCGCCACTCGCTAACTCTCCTCCGCCTCGTTCACTCGCTAACTCCCCTCTGCCTTGGTCACTCGCTAACTTTCCTCAGCCACTCGCTAACTCCCCTCTGCCTCGGTCACTCGCTAACTCTCCTCCGCCTCGTTCACTCGCTAACTCCCCTCTGCCTCGTTCACTCGCTAACTTTCCTCCGCCACTCGCTAACTCCCCTCTGCCTCGTTCACTCGCTAACTTCCCTCCGCCTCGTTCACTTGCTAACTTCCCTCCACCTCGTTCACTTGTTAACTCTCCTCCGACTCGTACACTCGCTAACTCCCTCCGCCTCGTTCACTCGCTAACTTTCCTCCGCCACTCGCTAACTCCCCTCTGCCTCGGTCACTCGCTAACTCTCCTCCGCCTCGTTCACTCGCTAACTCCCCTCTGCCTCGGTCACTCGCTAACTTTCCTCCGCCACTCGCTAACTCTCCTCCGCCTCGTTCACTCGCTAACTCCCCTCTGCCTCGGTCACTCGCTAACTTTCCTCAGCCACTCGTTAACTCCCCTCTGCCTCGGTCACTCGCTAACTCTCCTCCGCCTCGTTCACTCGCTAACTCCCCTCTGCCTCGTTCACTCGCTAACTTTCCTCCGCCACTCGCTAACTCCCCTCTGCCTCGTTCACTCGCTAACTCTCCTCCGCCTCGTACACTCGCTAACTTCCCTCCGCCTCGTTCACTCGCTAACTTCCCTCCGCCTCGTTCACTCGTTAACTCTCCTCCGCCTCGTACACTCGCTAACTTCCCTCCGCCTCGTTCACTCGCTAACTCTCCTCCACCTCGTTCACTTGCTAACTCTCCTCCGCCTCGTTCACTCGCTAACTCCCCTCTGCCTCGGTCACTCGCTAACTCTCCTCCGCCTCGTTCACTCGCTAACTGCCCTCTGCCTCATTCACTCGCTAACTCTCCTCCGCCTCGTTCACTCGCTAACTCTCCTCCGCCTCGTACACTCGCTAACTTCCCTCCGCCTCGTACACTCGCTAACTTCCCTCCGCCTCGTTCACTTGCTAACTCTCCTCCGCCTCGGTCACTCGCTAACTCTCCTCCGCCTCGGTCACTCGCTAACTCTCCTCCGCCTCGTTCACTCGCTAACTCCCTCCGCCTAGTTCACTCGCTAACTTTCCTCCGCCACTCGCTAACTCCCCTCTGCCTCGTTCACTCGCTAACTCCCCTCTGCCTCGGTCACTCGCTAACTCTCCTCCGCCTCGTTCACTCGCTAACTTCCCTCCGCCTCATTCACTCGCTAACTCTCCTCCGCATCGTTCACTCGCTAACTCTCCTCCGCCTCGTTCACTCGCCAACTTCCCTCCGCCTCGTACACTCGCTAACTTCCCTCCGCCTCGTACACTCGCTAACTTCCCTCCGCCTCGTTCACTTGCTAACTCTCCTCCGCCTCGTTCACTCGCTAACTCCCTCCGCCTCGTTCACTCGCTAACTTTCCTCCGCCACTCGCTAACTCCCCTCTGCCTCGTTCACTCGCTAACTTCCCTCCGCCACTCGCTAACTCCCCTCTGCCTCGTTCACTCGCTAAGTTTCCTCCGCCACTCGCTAACTCCCCTCTGCCTCATTCACTCGCTAACTTCCCTCCGCCTCGTTCACTCGCTAACTCCCCTCCGCCTCGTTCACTCGCTAACTTCCCTCCGCCTCGTTCACTCGTTAACTCTCCTCCGCCTCGTTCACTCGCTAACTTTCCTCCGCCACTCGCTAACTCCCCCTGCCTCGGTCACTCGCTAACTTCCCTCCGCCACTCGCTAACTCCCCTCTGCCTCGTTCACTCGCTAACTTCCCTCCGCCTCGTTCACTCGCTAACTTCCCTCCGCCTCGTTCACTCGCTAACTCTCACCTCATTCACTGGCTAACTCTCCTCTGCCTCGGTCACTCGCTAACTCTCCTCCGCCTCGTTCACTCGCTAACTCTCCTCCGCCTCGTTCACTCGCTAACTCTCACCTCATTCACTCGCTAACTCCCCTCTGCCTCGTTCACTCGCTAACTTCCCTCCGCCTCGTTCACTCGCTAACTTCCCTCTGCCTCGTACACTCGCTAACTCTCCTCCGCCTCGTACACTCGCTAACTTCCCTCCGCCTCGTTCACTCGCTAACTCTCCTCCGCCTCGTTCACTCGTTCACTCTCCTCCGCCTCGTTCACTCGCTAACTTCCCTACGCCTCGTTCACTCGCTAACTTCCCTCCGCCTCGTTCACTCGCTAACTTCCCTCCGCCTCGTTCACTCGCTAACTCTCACCTCATTCACTCGCTAACTCCCCTCTGCCTCGGTCACTCGCTAACTCTCCTCCGCCTCGTTCACTCGCTAACTCTCCTCCGCCTCGTTCACTCGCTAACTCTCGCCTCGTTTACTTGCTAACTCTCCTCCGCCTCGTTCACTCGCTAACTCTCCTCCCCCTCGTACACTCGTTAACTTCCCTCCGCCTCGTTCACTCGTTAACTCTCCTCCCCCTCGTTCACTCGTTAACTTCCCTCCGCCTCGTTCACTCGTTAACTCTCCTCCCCCTCGTTCACTCGTTAACTTCCCTCCGCCTCGTTCACTCGCTAACTTTCCTCCGCCACTCGCTAACTCCCCTCTGCCTCGTTCACTCGCTAACTCCCCTCTGCCTCGGTCACTCGCTAACTCTCCTCCGCCTCGTTCACTCGCTAACTTCCCTCCGCCTCATTCACTCGCTAACTCTCCTCCGCATCGTTCACTCGCTAACTCTCCTCCGCCTCGTTCACTCGCCAACTTCCCTCCGCCTCGTACACTCGCTAACTTCCCTCCGCCTCGTACACTCGCTAACTTCCCTCCGCCTCGTTCACTTGCTAACTCTCCTCCGCCTCGTTCACTCGCTAACTTTCCTCCGCCACTCGCTAACTCCCCTCTGCCTCGTTCACTCGCTAACTTCCCTCCGCCACTCGCTAACTCCCCTCTGCCTCGTTCACTCGCTAAGTTTCCTCCGCCACTCGCTAACTCCCCTCTGCCTCATTCACTCGCTAACTTCCCTCCGCCTCGTTCACTCGCTAACTCCCCTCCGCCTCGTTCACTCGCTAACTTCCCTCCGCCTCGTTCACTCGTTAACTCTCCTCCGCCTCGTTCACTCGCTAACTCCCCTCTGCCTCGTTCACTCGCTAAGTTTCCTCCGCCACTCGCTAACTCTCCTCCGCCTCATTCACTCGCTAACTTCCCTCCGCCTCGTTCACTCGCTAACTCCCCTCCGCCTCGTTCACTCGCTAACTTCCCTCCGCCTCGTTCACTCGTTAACTCTCCTCCGCCTCGTTCACTCGCTAACTTTCCTCCGCCACTCGCTAACTCCCCCTGCCTCGGTCACTCGCTAACTTCCCTCCGCCACTCGCTAACTCCCCTCTGCCTCGTTCACTCGCTAACTTCCCTCCGCCTCGTTCACTCGCTAACTTCCCTCCGCCTCGTTCACTCGCTAACTCTCACCTCATTCACTCGCTAACTCTCCTCTGCCTCGGTCACTCGCTAACTCTCCTCCGCCTCGTTCACTCGCTAACTCTCCTCCGCCTCGTTCACTCGCTAACTCTCACCTCATTCACTCGCTAACTCCCCTCTGCCTCGTTCACTCGCTAACTTCCCTCCGCCTCGTTCACTCGCTAACTTCCCTCCGCCTCGTTCACTCGTTAACTCTCCTCCGCCTCGTACACTCGCTAACTTCCCTCCGCCTCGTTCACTCGCTAACTCTCCTCCGCCTCGTTCACTCGTTCACTCTCCTCCGCCTCGTTCACTCGCTAACTTCCCTACGCCTCGTTCACTCGCTAACTTCCCTCCGCCTCGTTCACTCGCTAACTTCCCTCCGCCTCGTTCACTCGCTAACTCTCACCTCATTCACTCGCTAACTCCCCTCTGCCTCGGTCACTCGCTAACTCTCCTCCGCCTCGTTCACTCGCTAACTTCCCTCCGCCTCGTTCACTCGCTAACTCTCACCTCATTCACTCGCTAACTCTCACCTCATTCACTCGCTAACTCCCCTCTGCCTCGTTCACTCGCTAACTCTCCTCCGCCTCGTTCACTCGCTAACTCTCCTCCGCCTCGTTCACTCGCTAACTCTCCTCCGCCTCGTTCACTCGCTAACTCTCCTCCGCCTCGTTCACTCGCTAACTCTCCTCCGCCTCGTTCACTCGCTAACTCTCCTCCGCCTCGTTCACTCGCTAACTCTCGCCTCGTTTACTTGCTAACTCTCCTCCGCCTCATTCACTCGCTAACTCTCCTCCGCCTCGTTCACTCGCTAACTCTCCTCCGCCTCGTTCACTCGCTAACTCTCCTCCGCCTCGTTCACTCGCTAACTCTCCTCCGCCTCGTTCACTCGCTAACTCTCGCCTCGTTTACTTGCTAACTCTCCTCCGCCTCGTTCACTCGCTAACTCTCCTCCCCCTCGTTCACTCGTTAACTTCCCTCCGCCTCGTTCACTCGTTAACTCTCCTCCCCCTCGTTCACTCGTTAACTTCCCTCCGCCTCGTTCACTCGCTAATATCACACAATTCTGACTTCATAACACAATTGTGAGATAAAGTCACTTATTATATTATACTTTTTATTTTATTCTGTGGCGGAAACAAGCTTCCATATACAGGCTTATAGAATGGTGCATTAAAAAAATCACAATGAAAAATCCTGTAAATAAATCATCTCCATATGGGATCCCAGTGATCGAGCGGTCCAGTAAAACACTGGCAGGGTTCAGCAGTGACGCTCATGCGAGTGAACGAGAGGGAAGGGGTTAATCGTGGACTGGAACGCAGAGCTCCAGACAGGCACGTGCACAGGTAGGGCTCAACCTGTGCAGAGCACATGCCCTTTTTGCCCTCACACTCCGAAGTGCCCTTTTTTGGTGGTGTTTTTTTTTTTTTTTTTTAAATCAATGCTATTGGTCATCCTTTACGTCTGTCTGTCTGTTTTACAAATATTTAGCCAATGAAAGTTCTTAAACCGAGCTTGTGTAAATCTTATTCGATCCTCAAGCTGTCAGTAAGCTGATAACTCCGCCTCCTCTATATTCACTGAATCAACTGAAGTTCCACAAGCAGCCGCACAGTAGACAGCAGCTGAACGAAGTTTTGCGAAGGGTAAATAAATATCTTGCTGTTTGAATAAGTACTACTAAACACTATGTCTATAAAGGCTCATATTTTATTTATTTGATGACTCACTGACTGAGACATGTGGGACGTCGCCTGAGAGAGAGGTCTAGGCTAGCATTTGCCATCTAGTCATACCCAATACATAGCCTAACGCAAATAACTTAAATATCCTGTGCATACAGTAGTATTTCATCTTTTATAAAATGTGATTTTGGCCAAATGTATTTTACAACAGGAAAAACAAACTAGTTTGTAACCTGTTGATGAAAATGTAATGTGATACCGCCTGCGCCGTATTAATGACGGACAAAAAAAATGCACATTTGCACACATTCGCTGGTCAAAAACTATATATTGATGAGTAATACAACAACATATAATTTGTTTTTAACATCGGAAAATCATAACAGGTGCGCCCCCGCGCTGTTTCGTACTGGAACTCACAAAGCGATCCTCATCACCTAGGTAACATATTTCTAAGAAATTTCTTCTTTGATTTATGATTGCTGATACACTTAATTTATTAACATTTAGGCTAATCATGTTATGGTAATAATATTCAATTATGGTTAATTCAAGGCTGTTAATATGCATGTATTCGCTATCTAGCTAATTTTTAATCTATATTATTCTATACTCTCCGCCAGGGCCGTGCACAGACCTTTTGAGGGGCATGTGCTGAAACTGAAAAAGGGCACCCCCCTCCCTTTTTTTATATCAAAATTATTTAGTAAGCCTACATAAAAGGAAGAAATGGTCACGTCTTCATGACAAATTCAATAACACAAAATAATAGTCTCAAAAGCTTTAGATTTATTCACGATTAATAACAACCATAATAATAATATAGATAAACAGGGTTTTAAGGGCCTCTTAACCTAAATACAACAGCAACCTTCTGTTGCTCTTGTGTACTCCGTCTTTTTTAAATTGCATAGAAATATATGTCAAAAATACTTGACTCATACATAAACATGTTAACCAAATAATACAAATTAGCTTACAAAACCAAACAGAATAGCTAAAAAATTCTGTTTTTTTTATTGAACTTTATGCACTTTTTTATGAACTTTGCAGATATATATATATATATATATATAGAGAGAGAGAGAGAGAGAGAGAGAGAGAGAGAGAGTTCAGATGCAAAAGCCTCTAAGTGCCATCTGAAAATTTCTTCTAGAATGATAATTTTTATCAAGCTCGTATATTTAAGTTCAGTAATTTCACTTAAATGACAATTAATAGCTAATTTTCATTGCCATTTAAGTGAAATTACTGAACTTAAATATATGAGCTTGATAAAAATGATCATTCTAGAAGAAATTTTCAGATGGCACTTAGAGGCTTTTGCATCTGAACTCTTCATATTCTCTTTTTTAGCTATTCTGTTTAGCTAATTTGTATTATTTGGTTACCATGATTATGTATGACATTGAGAAGAGGGGAAGGTAGAGCAATGAGTCAAGTATTTTTGACAAACTATTTTGAAATATAATTTGAGTAATTATGTCCAAATCAATTCCAGCTTATAAGAAACTATAGCCATACCTTTACTATATCCAACATGTATCTGCCTACCTGGCAAAAATTTGATACTGTGCTGTGGAGGACAAGGGATGTTGGTCTCTTGAAGGTCTCTTATTCACTAAAAATATTTCACAATATTACTGTTTTTGCTGTATTTTGGATCAAATAAATGAAGCCTTGGAATGAATTACATCATGAATTACATTCTGCATGATACAATATAAAGATTTCACAGTGATCTTCTGTAATTTTTTTTTAGTTACTACTACAACATTACTGTAGTAAAACCATGTTTTACTACATTTTATACATGTGAGGATGAGCGGAGAGTATAGAATAATATAGATTAAAAATTAGCTAGATAGCGAATACATGCATATTAACAGCCTTGAATTAACCATAATTGAATATTATTACCATAACATGATTAGCCTAAATGTTAATAAATTAAGTGTATCAGCAATCATAAATCAAAGAAGAAATTTCTTAGAAATATGTTACCTAGGTGATGAGGATCGCTTTGTGAGTTCCAGTACGAAACAGCGCGGGGGCGCACCTGTTATGATTTTCCGATGTTAAAAACAAATTATATGTTGTTGTATTACTCATCAATATATAGTTTTTGACCAGCGAATGTGTGCAAATGTGCATTTTTTTTGTCCGTCATTAATACGGCGCAGGCGGTATCACATTACATTTTCATCAACAGGTTACAAACTAGTTTGTTTTTCCTGTTGTAAAATACATTTGGCCAAAATCACATTTTATAAAAGATGAAATACTACTGTATGCACAGGATATTTAAGTTATTTGCGTTAGGCTATGTATTGGGTATGACTAGATGGCAAATGCTAGCCTAGACCTCTCTCTCAGGCGACGTCCCACATGTCTCAGTCAGTGAGTCATCAAATAAATAAAATATGAGCCTTTATAGACATAGTGTTTAGTAGTACTTATTCAAACAGCAAGATATTTATTTACCCTTCGCAAAACTTCGTTCAGCTGCTGTCTACTGTGCGGCTGCTTGTGGAACTTCAGTTGATTCAGTGAATATAGAGGAGGCGGAGTTATCAGCTTACTGACAGCTTGAGGATCGAATAAGATTTACACAAGCTCGGTTTAAGAACTTTCATTGGCTAAATATTTGTAAAACAGACAGACAGACGTAAAGGATGACCAATAGCATTGATTTAAAAAAAAAAAAAAAAAACACCACCAAAAAAGGGCACTTCGGAGTGTGAGGGCAAAAAGGGCATGTGCTCTGCACAGGTTGAGCCCTACCTGTGCACGTGCCTGCTCTCCGCTCATCCTCACATGTATAAAATGTAGTAAAACATGGTTTTACTACAGTAATGTTGTAGTAGTAACTAAAAAAAAATTACAGAAGATCACTGTGAAATCTTTATATTGTATCATGCAGAATGTAATTCATGATGTAATTCATTCCAAGGCTTCATTTATTTGATCCAAAATACAGCAAAAACAGTAATATTGTGAAATATTTTTAGTGAATAAGAGACCTTCAAGAGACCAACATCCCTTGTCCTCCACAGCACAGTATCAAATTTTTGCCAGGTAGGCAGATACATGTTGGATATAGTAAAGGTATGGCTATAGTTTCTTATAAGCTGGAATTGATTTGGACATAATTACTCAAATTATATTTCAAAATAGTTTGTCAAAAATACTTGACTCATTGCTCTACCTTCCCCTCTTCTCAATGTCATACATAATCATGGTAACCAAATAATACAAATTAGCTAAACAGAATAGCTAAAAAAGAGAATATGAAGAGTTCAGATGCAAAAGCCTCTAAGTGCCATCTGAAAATTTCTTCTAGAATGATCATTTTTATCAAGCTCATATATTTAAGTTCAGTAATTTCACTTAAATGGCAATGAAAATTAGCTATTAATTGTCATTTAAGTGAAATTACTGAACTTAAATATACGAGCTTGATAAAAATTATCATTCTAGAAGAAATTTTCAGATGGCACTTAGAGGCTTTTGCATCTGAACTCTCTCTCTCTCTCTCTCTCTCTCTCTCTCTCTCTCTCTCTATATATATATATATATATATATATCTGCAAAGTTCATAAAAAAGTGCATAAAGTTCAATAAAAAAAACAGAATTTTTTAGCTATTCTGTTTGGTTTTGTAAGCTAATTTGTATTATTTGGTTAACATGTTTATGTATGAGTCAAGTATTTTTGACATATATTTCTATGCAATTTAAAAAAGACGGAGTACACAAGAGCAACAGAAGGTTGCTGTTGTATTTAGGTTAAGAGGCCCTTAAAACCCTGTTTATCTATATTATTATTATGGTTGTTATTAATCGTGAATAAATCTAAAGCTTTTGAGACTATTATTTTGTGTTATTGAATTTGTCATGAAGACGTGACCATTTCTTCCTTTTATGTAGGCTTACTAAATAATTTTGATATAAAAAAAGGGAGGGGGGTGCCCTTTTTCAGTTTCAGCACATGCCCCTCAAAAGGTCTGTGCACGGCCCTGGCTCCAGAACTCTCACTTCTCACACACACACAGTCCAGCTCAAACACTCCTCAAAACACACACACAGTCCACCTCAAACACTCCTCAGTCACACACATATTGGGGATATTTTGGGGATATTTAATTTAATTAATCAATAAATTCCACTAGAAACAAACCTTGTTGTATTATTTTAATTTAATACTGTGAAGCTGCTTTGATACAATCTGTATTGTGAAAAGCGCTATACAAATATACTTGACTTGACACACACGCACGCATGCACACACACAGTCCAGCTCAAACACTCCTCAGTCACACACACACAGTCCAGCTCAAATACATGCTGGCGGGGAGAGTTCACACAGGCACTGTATGAGCCAGCACAGAACCTACTAGATGAAATATGTTTCTGGTTGCTACATGTACAATTCAAACATCTGCTTATATGACAAATATTAAATCTAAATTACTTCATTAAAAAAAGAATTGAAACCCAGTAGAATCGCACACGCTGGATGTAAAATAAACGGTTAATATATCAGACACCACACACGAGAACACCAATGCAATCTGTGGCATCGTTTATTGACTTAAGATGCACAATATTCATGAATAAAATTAAAAAAATCTCATCTGTGATCTCAATGATAAATGCATTAACAATGGAAGCTTTGAATCTAAATAAAATTGGCATTAACAGCAGCTACAAAACTCTAGTCTGACATTGGCAATAAAGAAAAGAATGAAATAATGCAAACACCACAAAGAGCAGTTTAGCGGAGCACAACCATGTTACGGTGTTAATGATTTGATATTGTTCAGAGCGTGGGTAAGAAAGTCACTTTCTATCGTGTGTACAATATTAAATCAGATCATCTTCAGAATGTTTTATGAGATTCCTTTTCCACAGAACTTATAAATCCTGCAGTAAGTCAAAGAAATTAAGCTTTTAAATAAGACTTCAAAATCTACAGTCAAACCACATTAGGTCACTATCCTGACAACATATTCAAAGCCCAGTAACAATTCTCAAAAATAAAGTTAAGACACCATATCAAATCACATTAATGTAATCAAACTAATCAGATTCACAATGAAGCTGCAGACGTGTTCGGCTCACAGATGTGTCCTCTCCTCGGGACATTACTTCTTCTCCT
>NC_138245.1:680000-695000 GCF_964197995.2 Scardinius erythrophthalmus
ACTCCGCTGTTCTGCACTTCTGTCCACACACACTCCGCTGTTCTGCACTCCTGTCCACACACACTCCGCTGTTCTGCACTTCTGTCCACACACACTCCGCTGTTCTCATGCGCTTCTGTCCACACACACTCCGCTGTTCTGCACTTCTGTCCACACACACTCCGCTGTTCTGCTCTTCTGTCCACACACACTCCGCTGTTCTGCACTTCGGTCCACACACACTCCACTGTTCTGCACTTCGGTCCACACACACTCCGCTGTTCTGCACTCCTGTCCACACACACTCCACTGTTCTGCACTTCTGTCCACACACACTCCACTGTTCTGCACTTCTGTCCACACACACTCCGCTGTTCTGCACTCCTGTCCACACACACTCCGCTGTTCTGCACTTCTGTCCACACACACTCCGCTGTTCTCATGCGCTTCTGTCCACACACACTCCGCTGTTCTGCACTTCTGTCCACACACACTCCGCTGTTCTGCACTTCTGTCCACACACACTCCGCTGTTCTCATGCACTTCTGTCCACACACACTCCGCTGTTCTGCACTTCGGTCCACACACACTCCACTGTTCTGCACTTCTGTCCACACACACTCTGCTGTTCTGCGCTTCTGTCCACACACACTCCGCTGTTCTGCACTTCGGTCCACACACACTCCACTGTTCTGCACTTCTGTCCACACACACTCTGCTGTTCTGCACTTCTGTCCACACACACTCCGCTGTTCTGCACTTCTGTCCACACACACTCCGCTGTTCTCATACACTTCTGTCCACACACACTCCGCTGTTCTCATGCACTTCTGTCCACACACACTCCGCTGTTCTGCACTTCGGTCCACACACACTCCGCTGTTCTGCACTTCTGTCCACACACACTCCGCTGTTCTCATGCACTTCTGTCCACACACACTCCGCTGTTCTGCACTTCTGTCCACACACACTCCGCTGTTCTCATGCACTTCTGTCCACACACACTCCGCTGTTCTGCACTTCGGTCCACACACACTCCACTGTTCTGCACTTCTGTCCACACACACTCTGCTGTTCTGCGCTTCTGTCCACACACACTCCGCTGTTCTGCACTTCGGTCCACACACACTCTGCTGTTCTGCGCTTCTGTCCACACACACTCCGCTGTTCTGCACTTCGGTCCACACACACTCCACTGTTCTGCACTTCTGTCCACACACACTCCGCTGTTCTACACTTCTGTCCACACACACTCCGCTGTTCTGCACTTCTGTCCACACACACTCCGCTGTTCTGCACTTCGGTCCACACACACTCCGCTGTTCTGCGCTTCTGTCCACACACACTCCGCTGTTCTGCACTTCTGTCCACACACACTCCGCTGTTCTCATGCACTTCTGTCCACACACACTCCGCTGTTCTGCACTTCTGTCCACACACACTCCGCTGTTCTGCACTTCTGTCCACACACACTCCGCTGTTCTCATGCACTTCTGTCCACACACACTCCGCTGTTCTGCACTTCTGTCCACACACACTCCGCTGTTCTCATGCACTTCTGTCCACACACACTCCGCTGTTCTCATGCACTTCTGTCCACACACACTCCGCTGTTCTGCGCTTCTGTCCACACACACTCCGCTGTTCTGCACTTCTGTCCACACACACTCCGCTGTTCTGCACTTCTGTCCACACACACTCCGCTGTTCTGCACTTCTGTCCACACACACTCCGCTGTTCTGCACTTCTGTCCACACACACTCCCCTGTTCTGCACTCCTGTCCACACACACTCCGCTGTTCTGCACTTCGGTCCACACACACTCCGCTGTTCTGCACTTCTGTCCACACACACTCCGCTGTTCTGCACTTCTGTCCACACACACTCCGCTGTTCTGCACTTCTGTCCACACACACTCCGCTGTTCTGCACTTCTGTCCACACACACTCCGCTGTTCTGCACTTCGGTCCACACACACTCCGCTGTTCTGCACTTCTGTCCACACACACTCCGCTGTTCTGCACTTCTGTCCACACACACTCCGCTGTTCTGCACTTCTGTCCACACACACTCCACTGTTCTGCACTTCTGTCCACACACACTCCGCTGTTCTGCACTTCTGTCCACACACACTCCGCTGTTCTGCACTTCTGTCCACACACACTCCGCTGTTCTGCACTTCGGTCCACACACACTCCGCTGTTCTGCACTTCTGTCCACACACACTCCGCTGTTCTCATACACTTCTGTCCACACACACTCCGCTGTTCTGCTCTTCTGTCCACACACACTCCGCTGTTCTGCACTTCTGTCCACACACACTCCGCTGTTCTGCACTTCTGTCCACACACACTCCGCTGTTCTGCACTTCTGTCCACACACACTCCGCTGTTCTGCACTTCGGTCCACACACACTCCGCTGTTCTGCACTTCTGTCCACACACACTCCGCTGTTCTGCACTTCTGTCCACACACACACCACTGTTCTGCACTTCTGTCCACACACACTCCGCTGTTCTGCACTTCGGTCCACACACACTCTGCTGTTCTGCTCTTCTGTCCACACACACTCCGCTGTTCTGCACTTCTGTCCACACACACACCACTGTTCTGCACTTCTGTCCACACACACTCCGCTGTTCTGCACTTCGGTCCACACACACTCTGCTGTTCTGCACTTCGGTCCACACACACTCCGCTGTTCTCATGCACTTCTGTCCACACACACTCCGCTGTTCTCATGCACTTCTGTCCACACACACTCCGCTGTTCTGCACTTCTGTCCACACACACTCCGCTGTTCTCATGCACTTCTGTCCACACACACTCCGCTGTTCTGCTCTTCTGTCCACACACACTCCGCTGTTCTCATGCACTTCTGTCCACACACACTCCGCTGTTCTGCACTTCTGTCCACACACACTCCGCTGTTCTGCACTTCGGTCCACACACACTCCGCTGTTCTGCACTTCGGTCCACACACACTCCGCTGTTCTGCACTTCGGTCCACACACACTCCGCTGTTCTGCACTTCGGTCCACACACACTCCACTGTTCTGCACTTCTGTCCACACACACTCCGCTGTTCTGCACTTCGGTCCACACACACTCCGCTGTTCTGCACTTCTGTCCACACACACTCCGCTGTTCTGCACTTCTGTCCACACACACTCCGCTGTTCTGCACTTCGGTCCACACACACTCCGCTGTTCTGCTCTTCTGTCCACACACACTCCGCTGTTCTGCACTTCTGTCCACACACACTCCGCTGTTCTGCACTTCGGTCCACACACACTCCGCTGTTCTCATGCACTTCTGTCCACACACACTCTGCTGTTCTGCACTCCTGTCCACACACACTCCGCTGTTCTGCACTTCTGTCCACACACACTCCGCTGTTCTGCACTTCTGTCCACACACACTCCGCTGTTCTCATGCACTTCTGTCCACACACACTCCGCTGTTCTGCACTTCTGTCCACACACACTCCGCTGTTCTGCACTTCGGTCCACACACACTCCGCTGTTCTGCACTTCGGTCCACACACACTCCGCTGTTCTGCACTTCGGTCCACACACACTCCGCTGTTCTGCACTTCTGTCCACACACACTCCGCTGTTCTCATGCACTTCTGTCCACACACACTCCGCTGTTCTGCACTTCGGTCCACACACACTCCGCTGTTCTGCACTTCTGTCCACACACACTCCGCTGTTCTGCTCTTCTGTCCACACACACTCCGCTGTTCTGCACTTCTGTCCACACACACTCCGCTGTTCTGCACTTCGGTCCACACACACTCCGCTGTTCTGCACTTCTGTCCACACACACACCACTGTTCTGCACTTCTGTCCACACACACTCCGCTGTTCTGCACTTCGGTCCACACACACTCTGCTGTTCTGCTCTTCTGTCCACACACACTCCGCTGTTCTGCACTTCTGTCCACACACACACCACTGTTCTGCACTTCTGTCCACACACACTCCGCTGTTCTGCACTTCGGTCCACACACACTCTGCTGTTCTGCACTTCGGTCCACACACACTCCGCTGTTCTCATGCACTTCTGTCCACACACACTCCGCTGTTCTCATGCACTTCTGTCCACACACACTCCGCTGTTCTGCACTTCTGTCCACACACACTCCGCTGTTCTCATGCACTTCTGTCCACACACACTCCGCTGTTCTGCTCTTCTGTCCACACACACTCCGCTGTTCTCATGCACTTCTGTCCACACACACTCCGCTGTTCTGCACTTCTGTCCACACACACTCCGCTGTTCTGCACTTCGGTCCACACACACTCCGCTGTTCTGCACTTCGGTCCACACACACTCCGCTGTTCTGCACTTCGGTCCACACACACTCCGCTGTTCTGCACTTCGGTCCACACACACTCCACTGTTCTGCACTTCTGTCCACACACACTCCGCTGTTCTGCACTTCGGTCCACACACACTCCGCTGTTCTGCACTTCTGTCCACACACACTCCGCTGTTCTGCACTTCTGTCCACACACACTCCGCTGTTCTGCACTTCTGTCCACACACACTCCGCTGTTCTGCACTTCGGTCCACACACACTCCGCTGTTCTGCTCTTCTGTCCACACACACTCCGCTGTTCTGCACTTCTGTCCACACACACTCCGCTGTTCTGCACTTCGGTCCACACACACTCCGCTGTTCTGCACTTCTGTCCACACACACTCCGCTGTTCTCATGCACTTCTGTCCACACACACTCCGCTGTTCTGCTCTTCTGTCCACACACACTCCACTGTTCTGCACTTCTGTCCACACACACTCCGCTGTTCTGCACTTCTGTCCACACACACTCCGCTGTTCTGCACTTCTGTCCACACACACTCCGCTGTTCTGCTCTTCTGTCCACACACACTCCGCTGTTCTGCACTTCTGTCCACACACACTCCGCTGTTCTGCACTTCTGTCCACACACACTCCGCTGTTCTGCACTTCTGTCCACACACACTCCGCTGTTCTGCACTTCTGTCCACACACACTCCGCTGTTCTGCACTTCTGTCCACACACACTCCACTGTTCTGCACTTCGGTCCACACACACTCCGCTGTTCTGCACTTCTGTCCACACACACTCCGCTGTTCTGCACTTCTGTCCACACACACTCCGCTGTTCTGCACTTCTGTCCACACACACTCCGCTGTTCTCATGCACTTCTGTCCACACACACTCCGCTGTTCTGCACTTCTGTCCACACACACTCCGCTGTTCTGCACTTCTGTCCACACACACTCCGCTGTTCTGCTCTTCTGTCCACACACACTCCGCTGTTCTGCACTTCTGTCCACACACACTCCGCTGTTCTGCACTTCTGTCCACACACACTCCGCTGTTCTGCACTTCTGTCCACACACACTCCGCTGTTCTGCACTTCTGTCCACACACACTCCGCTGTTCTGCACTTCTGTCCACACACACTCCACTGTTCTGCACTTCTGTCCACACACACTCCGCTGTTCTGCACTTCTGTCCACACACACTCCGCTGTTCTGCACTTCTGTCCACACACACTCCGCTGTTCTGCTCTTCTGTCCACACACACTCCGCTGTTCTGCACTCCTGTCCACACACACTCCGCTGTTCTGCACTTCTGTCCACACACACTCCACTGTTCTGCACTTCTGTCCACACACACTCCGCTGTTCTGCACTTCTGTCCACACACACTCCACTGTTCTGCACTTCTGTCCACACACACTCCGCTGTTCTGCACTTCTGTCCACACACACTCCGCTGTTCTGCACTTCTGTCCACACACACTCCGCTGTTCTGCTCTTCTGTCCACACACACTCCGCTGTTCTGCACTCCTGTCCACACACACTCCGCTGTTCTGCACTTCTGTCCACACACACTCCGCTGTTCTCATGCACTTCTGTCCACACACACTCCGCTGTTCTGCACTTCTGTCCACACACACTCCGCTGTTCTGCACTTCTGTCCACACACACTCCGCTGTTCTGCACTTCTGTCCACACACACTCCGCTGTTCTGCACTTCTGTCCACACACACTCCGCTGTTCTGCACTCCTGTCCACACACACTCCGCTGTTCTGCTCTTCTGTCCACACACACTCCGCTGTTCTCATGCACTTCTGTCCACACACACTCCGCTGTTCTGCACTTCTGTCCACACACACTCCGCTGTTCTGCACTTCTGTCCACACACACTCCGCTGTTCTGCACTTCTGTCCACACACACTCCGCTGTTCTGCACTTCTGTCCACACACACTCCGCTGTTCTGCACTCCTGTCCACACACACTCCGCTGTTCTGCACTTCGGTCCACACACACTCCGCTGTTCTGCACTCCTGTCCACACACACTCCGCTGTTCTGCTCTTCTGTCCACACACACTCCGCTGTTCTGCACTTCTGTCCACACACACTCCGCTGTTCTGCACTTCTGTCCACACACACTCCGCTGTTCTCATGCACTTCTGTCCACACACACTCCGCTGTTCTGCTCTTCTGTCCACACACACTCCGCTGTTCTGCACTTCTGTCCACACACACTCCGCTGTTCTGCACTTCTGTCCACACATACTCCGCTGTTCTAAACTTCTGTCCACACACACTCCGCTGTTCTGCACTTCTGTCCACACACACTCCGCTGTTCTGCACTTCGGTCCACACACACTCCGCTGTTCTGCTCTTCTGTCCACACACACTCCGCTGTTCTGCACTTCTGTCCACACACACTCCGCTGTTCTGCACTTCTGTCCACACACACTCCGCTGTTCTCATGCACTTCTGTCCACACACACTCCGCTGTTCTGCACTTCTGTCCACACACACTCCACTGTTCTGCTCTTCTGTCCACACACACTCCGCTGTTCTCATGCACTTCTGTCCACACACACTCCGCTGTTCTGCTCTTCTGTCCACACACACTCCGCTGTTCTGCACTTCTGTCCACACACACTCCGCTGTTCTGCACTTCTGTCCACACACACTCCGCTGTTCTAAACTTCTGTCCACACACACTCCGCTGTTCTGCACTTCTGTCCACACACACTCCGCTGTTCTGCACTTCGGTCCACACACACTCCGCTGTTCTCATGCACTTCTGTCCACACACACTCCGCTGTTCTGCACTTCTGTCCACACACACTCCGCTGTTCTGCACTTCTGTCCACACACACTCCGCTGTTCTGCACTTCTGTCCACACACACTCCGCTGTTCTGCTCTTCTGTCCACACACACTCCGCTGTTCTGCACTTCGGTCCACACACACTCCGCTGTTCTGCACTCCTGTCCACACACACTCCGCTGTTCTGCTCTTCTGTCCACACACACTCCGCTGTTCTGCACTTCTGTCCACACACACTCCGCTGTTCTCATGCACTTCTGTCCACACACACTCCGCTGTTCTGCTCTTCTGTCCACACACACTCCGCTGTTCTGCACTTCTGTCCACACACACTCCACTGTTCTGCTCTTCTGTCCACACACACTCCGCTGTTCTCATGCACTTCTGTCCACACACACTCCGCTGTTCTGCTCTTCTGTCCACACACACTCCGCTGTTCTGCACTTCTGTCCACACACACTCCACTGTTCTGCTCTTCTGTCCACACACACTCCGCTGTTCTCATGCACTTCTGTCCACACACACTCCGCTGTTCTGCTCTTCTGTCCACACACACTCCGCTGTTCTGCACTTCTGTCCACACACACTCCGCTGTTCTGCACTTCTGTCCACACACACTCCGCTGTTCTGCACTTCTGTCCACACACACTCCGCTGTTCTCATGCACTTCTGTCCACACACACTCCGCTGTTCTGCACTTCTGTCCACACACACTCCGCTGTTCTGCACTTCGGTCCACACACACTCCGCTGTTCTCATGCACTTCTGTCCACACACACTCCGCTGTTCTGCACTTCTGTCCACACACACTCCGCTGTTCTGCACTTCTGTCCACACACACTCCGCTGTTCTGCACTTCTGTCCACACACACTCCGCTGTTCTGCTCTTCTGTCCACACACACTCCGCTGTTCTGCACTTCGGTCCACACACACTCCGCTGTTCTGCACTCCTGTCCACACACACTCCGCTGTTCTGCTCTTCTGTCCACACACACTCCGCTGTTCTGCACTTCTGTCCACACACACTCCGCTGTTCTGCACTTCTGTCCACACACACTCCGCTGTTCTCATGCACTTCTGTCCACACACACTCCGCTGTTCTGCACTTCTGTCCACACACACTCCGCTGTTCTCATGCACTTCTGTCCACACACACTCCGCTGTTCTGCACTTCTGTCCACACACACTCCACTGTTCTGCACTTCTGTCCACACACACTCCGCTGTTCTGCACTTCTGTCCACACACACTCCGCTGTTCTGCTCTTCTGTCCACACACACTCCGCTGTTCTGCACTTCGGTCCACACACACTCCGCTGTTCTGCACTCCTGTCCACACACACTCCGCTGTTCTGCTCTTCTGTCCACACACACTCCGCTGTTCTGCACTTCTGTCCACACACACTCCGCTGTTCTGCACTTCTGTCCACACACACTCCGCTGTTCTCATGCACTTCTGTCCACACACACTCCACTGTTCTGCACTTCTGTCCACACACACTCCGCTGTTCTGCACTTCTGTCCACACACACTCCACTGTTCTGCACTTCGGTCCACACACACTCCGCTGTTCTGCACTCCTGTCCACACACACTCCGCTGTTCTGCTCTTCTGTCCACACACACTCCGCTGTTCTGCACTCCTGTCCACACACACTCCGCTGTTCTGCTCTTCTGTCCACACACACTCCGCTGTTCTGCACTTCTGTCCACACACACTCCGCTGTTCTGCAC
Source organism: Scardinius erythrophthalmus (assembly GCF_964197995.2). Classification (NCBI taxonomy): domain Eukaryota; kingdom Metazoa; phylum Chordata; class Actinopteri; order Cypriniformes; family Leuciscidae; genus Scardinius; species Scardinius erythrophthalmus. The sequence continues at coordinate 688,846 of NC_138245.1, forward strand.
TTCTGTCCACACACACTCCGCTGTTCTCATGCACTTCTGTCCACACACACTCCGCTGTTCTGCACTTCTGTCCACACACACTCCGCTGTTCTCATGCACTTCTGTCCACACACACTCCGCTGTTCTGCTCTTCTGTCCACACACACTCCGCTGTTCTGCACTTCTGTCCACACACACTCCACTGTTCTGCACTTCTGTCCACACACACTCCGCTGTTCTGCACTTCTGTCCACACACACTCCGCTGTTCTGCACTTCTGTCCACACACACTCCGCTGTTCTGCACTTCTGTCCACACACACTCCGCTGTTCTGCACTTCTGTCCACACACACTCCGCTGTTCTGCACTTCGGTCCACACACACTCCGCTGTTCTCATGCACTTCTGTCCACACACACTCCGCTGTTCTGCACTTCTGTCCACACACACTCCGCTGTTCTGCACTTCTGTCCACACACACTCCGCTGTTCTGCACTTCTGTCCACACACACTCCGCTGTTCTGCACTTCTGTCCACACACACTCCGCTGTTCTGCACTTCGGTCCACACACACTCCGCTGTTCTCATGCACTTCTGTCCACACACACTCCGCTGTTCTGCACTTCTGTCCACACACACTCCGCTGTTCTCATGCACTTCTGTCCACACACACTCCGCTGTTCTGCTCTTCTGTCCACACACACTCCGCTGTTCTGCACTTCTGTCCACACACACTCCGCTGTTCTGCACTTCTGTCCACACACACTCCGCTGTTCTGCGCTTCTGTCCACACACACTCCGCTGTTCTGCTCTTCTGTCCACACACACTCCGCTGTTCTGCTCTTCTGTCCACACACACTCCGCTGTTCTGCACTTCTGTCCACACACACTCCGCTGTTCTGCACTTCTGTCCACACACACTCCGCTGTTCTGCTCTTCTGTCCACACACACTCCGCTGTTCTGCACTTCTGTCCACACACACTCCGCTGTTCTGCACTTCGGTCCACACACACTCCGCTGTTCCGCACTTCTGTCCACACACACTCCGCTGTTCTGCACTTCTGTCCACACACACTCCGCTGTTCTCATGCACTTCTGTCCACACACACTCCGCTGTTCTGCACTTCTGTCCACACACACTCCGCTGTTCTCATGCACTTCTGTCCACACACACTCCGCTGTTCTGCACTTCTGTCCACACACACTCCGCTGTTCTGCACTTCTGTCCACACACACTCCGCTGTTCTGCACTTCTGTCCACACACACTCCGCTGTTCTGCACTTCTGTCCACACACACTCCGCTGTTCTCATACACTTCTGTCCACACACACTCCGCTGTTCTCATGCACTTCTGTCCACACACACTCCGCTGTTCTGCACTTCTGTCCACACACACTCCGCTGTTCTGCACTTCTGTCCACACACACTCCGCTGTTCTGCTCTTCTGTCCACACACACTCCCCTGTTCTGCACTTCTGTCCACACACACTCCGCTGTTCTGCACTTCGGTCCACACACACTCCGCTGTTCTGCACTTCTGTCCACACACACTCCGCTGTTCTGCACTTCTGTCCACACACACTCCGCTGTTCTGCACTTCTGTCCACACACACTCCGCTGTTCTGCACTTCTGTCCACACACACTCCGCTGTTCTGCACTTCGGTCCACACACACTCCGCTGTTCTGCACTTCGATCCACACACACTCCGCTGTTCTGCGCTCTAGCCAGAGAACACTCCTGTTGCTGGAACACAGGCGTCGGTTGGTTCTATTTCTAGCATGCATGCGTTTTCCGCGTGTCTCACGCAGGCAGTGTGCAAACTCCAACCTGTTAACATGGGAGCCAAAATAAAAACGGACGCGCCACACAGCCAGTGTGTCGCCGGCCTTATTCAAGCGTGAATGAGAACCGTTTCGCGGGGGATCCCAGGTGTGCAAAAAAAAAAAATAATAATAATATTTGAATGTCAAATTTTCGAATCGAATACCAACCCACCGAACGATTATTCGAATATTATACTACGTAGGCGACATTTGTTTGATATTTCTAATGGTAAACAGCCATGTTGAAGCCTGCAGTGATGTTTTCATTGCTGTTATGGCAGTCCACTCCGCTTATTGTTGTTCGAGAATGTTGCACTCCTTTTTGTCATTGTGCACGAAACTTCACGCCAATAAATCATCAGGAAAATTTGCTGACTTGTGCGCGTCTCAAGCGAGGATTTTTTCACAAAAGTGACAGCCCTAGTGTGTGTGTGTGTGTGTGTGTGTGTGTGCGTGTGTGCGTGCGCGTGTGTACCTCCCAGGAACAGGTAACTCCTGCGCTGGGCGTAGAGCGCGCTCAGTGTGAAGCAGCCGAAGATGATGGAGGTGCCCAGGAACGCCGTCACGATGATGCTGGAGAGAAATCAAGACACCAGTTCAGGCCAATGCTTATTGATTAGGGCTGTCACAATATATCGCAATACAAAAATGCAACAATATGTGTTGTGTATAGTTCACCCAAAATGAAAATTACTGTGTGAGAAACAAAATGAAAGTTTACAGAGTTTTAGTGTCAGAACTACATTAAACTACTATATAATGTTGAATATAATGTATAATAATGCAGTGGGGGAATGTGTGTGTGTCCTGATAATGCCAGATGTCTGATGTTCCCAGTAAAAGTGTCCTACATTATTATAAATATATCTAGTCAGTGACAGTGAAAGCATATTCATCTACAATAATTCAGTGTTGTTTCTTTATTTTTATTTTATTTTTTTTGAACAGGGACAATGTAAAATATACATTAACCTTAAAAAGGAAAGATGCATTTTACCAGGTTGTAGCACATGTGCTAATTTCCACCTGTAGTCCCTGGGCAGGCTGATGTCAACATATAAAGTTAATAATACATATATCTCAAAATAGCATAAAAAAAAAAAAAAATCACACCCTTCATTCATTCCTCAGCATTCATTTACAAGCACACTCTCACATACACATCAATTACAATACATTATGTGAACATGTTTGTTTTAAAAGAAGCCATTTTTTGGCCCGATGTGAAAAGGTGTTCAAATGTACACACGTGGTCAGGTCAGCTCTGTTGGCAACTTATTCCATTGTCTGATGGCCACACTCGAGAAAGCTGAGCTGCCGAATGCTGTTTTACACTGAGGGATCCTACACTCCTACACTCCTACACTCACCCCGAACAGCTGACCGAGTGGCTCGAGATGTCATTTCTGAGCTCAGTGAAATAAACTTTTTTAACGGAGGAGCTGCAGTACCATTTATTATCTTAAACAAAAGACAGAGATTTGAATATATGATTATGTTTTCAAAACTTAATATACCATGTTTTTTAAGAATATGACAACAAAGGCCCTAATATAGAGCCCTGCGGCACACCCATAGTGTACATTATACATTATTCATCGATACACACTGCTGCCTTGCACTGAGAAAAGATTGAATCCAATTAATTGTACTTATACTAATAGAGAAATGTGTTAATTTATCTATCAGTAGTTCATGGTTTACTGTATCGAAGGCCTTACGCAAGTCAAGAAAGACCGCCCCTACAACTCCTCCACTATCCAAACTTGATTTTATTTCCTCTATTAAATAGCAACATGCTGTCTCCGTTGAGTATCGTTTTCTGAAGCCAAACTGGAGAGGATGTAATGCAGCATTGTAATCAAGATGTTCCACTAGCTGCGCTTTGGAGATAGTGGGAAGGATGCTTATAGGTCGATAGTTAGAGACCTGGAGCTTGTCTCCTGACTTGTGTATAGGCTTTACTATAGCTGTTTTCAAAGCTGTAGGGAAGATACTTTCATTTATAGACTGATTTATAACTTTAGTTAGCACTGGAGTTAACATTTTCTTGTGCTCTTTTAAAAACACAGAATCAATGGCAAAAATTTTCAGCTTCAGAATCATGAATATTGTTATTCTGGCGTCTCTATTGTCCTGTGCTTTGGGTTTCAGCACCAAGTCCAAGACTATTCATTTACACACACAATGTAACACCAAATTTAGCATTTTCATCATCTAAATGTTTTTGTAAACCTGTTATCATGTGTCTGTAATATGGTATCATGAGTTCAGTATGGCGATGTGTGTCGAATCGTGACATGAGGGACTCGTTACACCCCTATTATTTATTTATGAATTCATATCACGGTCATCTAAAACACCAACGCTGAGGCGTTTCTCAGTGCAGACACACTGAGCCGTCGTTTACACGACAACGATGAGCTGAAAACTGAAAGGTGTGTGTTTTTCACGAACAGAGGACAGCGTTGCCAAACGATCCCCCATTCACACAGATCCGTGAAGTGACACACTCACACGCATGACTGTTGACACGCACCGATTTCAGAGATAACTGTCTTTAACATCCCGCTCTTAATCTGCTATGCAGATTTATTTACATACTGCGATATAAACGATACCTCACAATCTCTAACGACAGACACTTTATACTTCAGAAGTAATTGGCCGAAGGGTAATATCTGTAAGAACAGCCATTGGAAAGTAAACCCTGTGATCAGGAACTTTACCTCGGGTTGATGCTGATGACGTAGTCCATGAGCGGGCCGAGTCCAAGACCTGTTTAACACACAGGGTGACGTGTTATAGGACGTGTTACAGTGAGTGTCTTGAACACATGATCTAGGATATGAAGCAGAGGTTTAGTCAGCTGACCTGTGAAGAACGCGAAAGCAGCCAGAATGGCCAACCTCTTCTTCTCCGTCTGAGGACTGTGAGGAGTCATGGCCAGCCAACCCATCATGGCCAGAGAGCCCAGCATAGTGATCCCACCCTGAAACAACACCAGGAGTGTGAGAGCGAGTGTGTGTGTGTGTGTGTGTGTGATCCCACCCTGAAACAACACCAGGAGTGTGAGAGCGAGTGTGTGTGTGTGTGTGTGTGTGATCCCACCCTGAAACAACACCAGGAGTGTGAGAGCGAGAGTGTGTGTGTGTGTGTGTGTGATCCCACCCTGAAACAACACCAGGAGTGTGAGAGCGAGTGTGTGTGTGTGTGTGTGTGTGTGTGATCCCACCCTGAAACAACACCAGGAGTGTGAGAGCGAGTGTGTGTGTGTGTGTGTGTGTGTGATCCCACCCTGAAACAACACCAGGAGTGTGAGAGCGAGTGTGTGTGTGTGTGATCCCACCCTGAAACAACACCAGGAGTGTGAGAGCGAGTGTGTGTGTGTGTGTGTGTGTGTGATCCCACCCTGAAACAACACCAGGAGTGTGAGAGCGAGTGTGTGTGTGTGTGATCCCACCCTGAAACAACACCAGGAGTGTGAGAGTGTGTGTGTGTGTGTGTGTGTGATCCCACCCTGAAACAACACCAGGAGTGTGTGTGTGTGTGTGTGTGTGTGTGTGTGTGTGTGTGTGTGTGTGTGTGTGTGTGTGTGTGTGTGTGTGTGATCCCACCCTGAAACAACACCAGGAGTGTGAGAGCGAGTGTGTGTGTGTGTGATCCCACCCTGAAACAACACCAGGAGTGTGAGAGCGAGTGTGTGTGTGTGTGATCCCACCCTGAAACAACACCAGGAGTGTGAGAGCGAGTGTGTGTGTGTGTGTGTGTGTGTGTGTGTGTGATCCCACCCTGAAACAACACCAGGAGTGTGAGAGCGAGTGTGTGTGTGTGTGATCCCACCCTGAAACAACACCAGGAGTGTGAGAGCGAGTGTGTGTGTGTGTGATCCCACCCTGAAACAACACCAGGAGTGTGTGTGTGTGTGTGTGTGTGTGTGTGTGTGTGATCCCACCCTGAAACAACACCAGGAGTGTGAGAGCGAGTGTGTGTGTGTGTGATCCCACCCTGAAACAACACCAGGAGTGTGAGAGCGAGTGTGTGTGTGTGTGTGTGTGTGTGTGTGTGTGTGTGTGTGTGTGTGTGTGTGTGTGATCCCACCCTGAAACAACACCAGGAGTGTGAGAGCGAGTGTGTGTGTGTGTGTGATCCCACCCTGAAACAACACCAGGAGTGTGAGAGCGAGTGTGTGTGTGTGTGTGTGTGTGATCCCACCCTGAAACAACACCAGGAGTGTGAGAGCGAGTGTGTGTGTGTGTGATCCCACCCTGAAACAACACCAGGAGTGTGAGAGCGAGTGTGTGTGTGTGTGTGTGTGTGATCCCACCCTGAAACAACACCAGGAGTGTG
>NC_138245.1:702500-730613 GCF_964197995.2 Scardinius erythrophthalmus
GTCAGTTTGGTGAAACTCCGCCCCCTACTGGAGCCGAGTGCGATGACGCTGAGCTGCCGGTGCGAGATTTATACAAGCTTTACAAATCTACTTTACAACAGTGCTAGATCTTAGACGTGTGTTCCTGTTGTCCATGCTGGCTTCATAAAGTTTTGAAAAACAACAAAAAAGGACTGTATCCGTCACACTGTTACACCTTGAAACGTGTATTAAACATTATTTCAGTTTTATTTAATAATTTGTTTATTTGTTTTGTAAACATATCATTAATTATTCATTTATAAATATTAAGTAACTTTATAAATTAGAGCTAACCTCACTAATCTAGATCTTAGACAGGCTATTTTATCCATGTTAGGAATCTTGTTTCAGCCACACAATAAAACATTTTAAAAGATAATTGTTTTTTATCTCTCAAGTGCATGTTATAAAGTCAGAATTTCGAGAAATAAACTCTCAATTTTGAATTTATTTCGCAATTGTGGGATAAAAAGTAAGAATTGTGAGATAAAAAGTCGCAATTACCCTTTTTTATTATTTGTATTGTGTGGCAGAAACAAGCCTCCATACAAGTTGGTTTCATAATTTTGAAAAACCTTTATACCATTTTCAAAAAAAACAAACACAGACTGTATCACACCTTTACACCTTGAAACATTGTTTTTTGTTTTATTTAATAATTTGTTTGTTTTGTAAACATATAATTAATTCTTCATTCATAATCTTAAGTAACTTTATTAATATAATCTAACCTTGTTGCCCCGCATGTCAATGTGTTTAACTGAAACATCATGCTCAAGTTGTACAACAGATTAAAAAAGAAAATAATAATAAATAAAACAGAGATTTTAATTAGAGATTATAACTCAATTTTATTTTTTGCATAGTTTCACCATCTAACATTGTAATTCTATCAAAAATAATTCAAAATAACCCTTTCATCCTTTGAAGAAAGAATCTCTTAAAAATAATTAAAACTACAATAAAAATCTGATTAAAGGCCCATTCACCTGATTGTCATTGTTTTGAAAATATTGTTTTCTTTAAGCGAGACATTATTTTCCATGTAGCCTACACAAGTATTTTCTGTTTATGAAGACACAACATTCAGTTTCAGAATAAAAACATGAGAAAGGAAACCATTATTCATACAGGCTGATCAACCACAATTGTAGAATTGCACTATTTAAAAAAATATCATTCAATATTTTTACAGCTGTTGGATAGATATATTAAAATATTAATGTCACTTGAAGCAAGAAAAATTGTAAGTATACATATACATATATATAAAATACATATATTTTTCTTTTACCTTTCACCAAAAACAGCATTAGTCCCACGATTGAACAGAAATATGTTTATTGTCTCTGGAACATTAAAACTATTTCACATTTATTAAAATCAATAAGAAGATTTAAATGAAGTTTTCTCTTTAAATTTCTTTCAAAACAATCCTCTTCCCTTCTTCATGCTCTTCTGTTTCCACTGAGGAAAGCTGTCGAACTCTGCTCTCGACATTCCAAATACGGCCTGGAAATCCTGATCCGAGAGATATTTCTGGAATATGATAGAAAAGAGACAGAAAAAGTGAATGATTTGATCACTAAAAAAATATTAACACTTTTATCAATATACTGATAATATATATATATACAAATATGCATGAGAATGTTACACAAACACACACACTCACTCACTCTCTCTCTCTCTCTCTCACACACACACACACACACACACACACACACACACACTCACACACACTCACACACACACTCTCTCTTTCTTTCTTTCTCACACACACACACACACACACACACACACACACACACACACACACACACACACACACACACACACACTCTATCTTTCTTTCTTTCTCACACACACACACACACACACACACACACACTCTATCTTTCTTTCTTTCTCACACACACACACACACACACACACACACACACACACACACACACTCTATCTTTCTTTCTTTCTCACACACACACACACACACACACACACACACACACACTCACACACACTCACACACACACACACACTCTCTCTTTCTTTCTTTCTCTCACACACACACACACACACACACACACACACACACACACACACACACACACACACACACACACACTCTATCTTTCTTTCTTTCTCACACACACACACACACACACACACACACACACACACACACACACACACACACACTCTCTTTCACACACACACACACACACACACACACACACACACACACACACACACACACATACACTCTCTCTCTCTCTCTCTCTCTCTCTCTCTCTCCCACACACACACACACACAAACAGCTCTAAAGAAAGTAGCAACACACTTTTATTCAAATGTATTCAAATATTTTAGTCAAATGTATCTCTGTTTCCCTGCTTCACTTTGACAGGCATGTGAAGTATTAACAGCGATTTGCATTGAACGACAGTAAGGCGGATGAGTTGCAGCCCGGGTCATGAGTGTGTGTGTGTGTGTGTGTGTCTGTCTGTCTGTCTTTGTGTGCGCGCTCTGGACCAGTTTCAGACGTCGAGCTCCACACACATCATCAGATCACAGATACACTGTCAGTCGAGACACAATCGAGACCATAAACACCAACACCAGCCAGCAACACACACTCGCAAACGGCCTAAATTGGTCACACAACAAGGCATTTGCTTAAATGACTCATGATAGACTTTGTGCAAATCTGACCAACCGCATAGGAAAATCTTCTAAGAAAAAAAATGGAACAAAAATGGAAATGAATGTCCTGGTTGCCTTTTAAGGGAATGCTCTGCGACTGGGTCGTGAAGCATGTGTGTAATCAGTCCAGTAGTGTGACGAGACGGCAGAGGCGCGTGACGTCACCAACCGGGAACTATAAAACATGTCCAAACAATTCAGCGCTAGCATCTGTGTCTATAAAGATCCTGTTTGCGTCTCGAGCTCCTCTGGGACTGGATGCTGTGGTTCAGACGTGGCCGAGGCTAAGCCAAGCCAAGGTGTGGTGAGGGATACGGTCACGATCGAGCACATCATCTCGCATGTGCATCGAATCAATCCTGTCAGTTGTAAACAGATTAAAGCGATGGCAATCCCCATGACAAGGGGGTTTGATCAAAGCATGATGCCTGCATGTAGTGCTGGGCGGTACACCGGTTCATCCCGAATACCGGTGTTTATTTTTGTTATGATGTGAATTTAATAAACCGCAATACCAGCGTATGCCACTTTAACAGCGCTGGGAACGCGGTGCGGTGTTACTGAGACGGTGAAGATGGAGAGGTTAAACTATAATTGATAGCTGTCACATTATATTACAGTGTTTCCCATACATTGGTTCACAATATCAACACTGCCTTTTGGAAAATCTATTTGTGTTTGGCTTTGACATCGCTGAATAAACATGAGCACTGCACGTTTCACAGTCAAAACGCGGCGCGGGTGTTTGTATATGAATGTTTCTGAAGCGAACTGACAGTCTTTAGAAAAGTGTAGATGTTATTTCAGTTGAATCTTTCTTTATATTTTCTGATAAAGCAGCGTTTATGAGCCGTTACCATGGAAACTGCTGGTTCTGCCGCTCCTACAGCGCCTCCTGCTGGAGCTCTTTATAAACACTGCTAACCTACAGAACACAAAACTGTTGTTGTGCGGATGAGCGGCCGGAGCGCGTTAAGGGTTTTCTGTTAGAACGGTGTCGTGTTAGCAGCCCCTAAGTTAATAACTAATGACATTTGCAATGGAAGTGAATCAATCAAAACTAACTTTAGCTGGACAATAACTTTATTCTAGAGCTGCTGTAAAGCCTAAACAATCTCTGTTACTTTCATTCTGTAAAATAATACAGTCCCCCAAGCCGACCCTGTCCTCTCCTTCTTACAGATTACGAACCTCATCACACAAGACTTAATATCTGAAGTCATTTTGCTTCTCAAGTAAATGTCTCTCAATTTAAGAATGTTATGATATTCATACTGTAAAACAAGTCCAAATTACTGAGCAAGAAATGCATTTTTTGCACTAGATTTGGGAGCAGGATTTAGAGAAGGAATCCTCAAATAGTGGACCGTGATCCGCTTCTGGACTGGCTTGATTCCAGCCAGAACACAGACGCCACTGCTTTGGCTCTCGGGACCCAATATCCTCATCTTTAATGGTTATTACGGCTGTTTAGGGTTTTGAAGAAGTACTACTGAAGATGGAAATGTATAACTCTTCCAAAAAACTATTGTCCGGATCTCTGCTGGGAAGGGAATATAGAGACCGGATCTCTTGGAACTTCAGCTGATCACTCCTGATTTAGAGCAAAAGCAGGTTTCTTCAATAGCACCAGCTAGTGCTGCTCGCGTGTCTGTTCGAGCTCCTGAAAACTAAAGCTGTGATGAAGCGTCACGCACCTCTCTATGTGCGGGGTCCACGTCATTAGGCAGCTCCCCAGCCAGTTTGTTCATCAGCACTTTCGGTGGATAATGTGTGATGCTATTCTCTTCACCAGAGGATTCCTGTCAGGGGAAATTCATATTTTATGCAAATCTTTTATGCAAATCATGCAGAAATGGACTGAAAAGTTTGTTATATTCTAGGGTATATAAGATCATACAGAAACAACTTTAGTTGGCAATGTAATCTCTCCTAACTCCTCCTTCAGTTGCTCGTAGGTTTTGCCACCCTAATGCAAGAATAAAAGAGTTAGAGGTTGTTCATCTGCAGAGAATCATTAGTATGCTTGTAAACTCTGTAAATTCAATGGAAATCAAACCTACACTCCATTTGGTAGGGTCCCAGGCAGTGAACCAGCCAGTGAAGGTAGGAGGCTCGAAGCCCTGCTTCACCATCATTATAGGAGTGTCGGGGTCTCGGGATCCAGGGTGAGTCCGCAGGTATTCCTGGCATGTTGTCACAGATTCCCGACGTTCCACATCATTTGCTTCATTTCCAATCCATAGAAATACCTAGAAGAACCAAACGCTGAAGTAAGGACTGCAAGGTTTTAAAAGTGTTTAAAGATCAAGGGCCCTATCACACACCCGGTGCAATGCAATTTTTAAATATAAATAAATGTGACTGGAGTCTAAATTTCAGAGCTGCTGCAAACACATCGCTATCATCAGATGCTTTCTGAACTGCTGATTTCTCTTTTCTGTGTTGTTTATTTTGTTATTGAGTGGATAGTGCGGCACATATTCATCTAAATGTGGGTGGGGTTGGGATGTTCACTAACAGAATATTGCTGCAAAGGTGTTTCAAATTCTTTTTACCCTTAAATGAAGAGAACTTCACCATGATGAGTGTATCAAGGCTTATAGCCACCAAACCTTATTTCATTGCAGATGAAATGTATAGTTTTAGTTTAAACTGTGTTGCTTTACCTGATCCCATGTGTCCAAAAGCATTACGTCATCCTCTCTCAGATCATCCTGTGTGAACTGGGTCACCTCAGTCGCAATATACTGGCCCGTCTTATTGGAGCATTCGAAGAGGCGTGGTTGATGATCGGAAGTAACCATCTGTAATCTTTGAGAAGAAGTGACATCAACAGCCAAGAATAAAGAACTTATTTCCCTTTGAATCTCTTTACACAACACTTTGTTCTGTATACCTTCTTTCGCTTGCGTATGGTCCTTTTCCACCTAAGATTTCCCAAAACTCATTTGGCTCCTGTCCCTCAGCCATGATTTCCTCAGACGAGCCTCGCCCAATGAAGGAGCTCACCTCTTTAGCCATGGCTCTCTCATCACCACTGGAGCCCTGAGAGGTTATCAACAGAGGTTAGTACTGCTCTCCCAATAATGTCCATTATAGGGATGGGATAGTTTGATGCCACCGGATAGTTATAGGAACTCAGTTATAGGAACTACCCCCCAGGATGGTTCTCCAAGAACTAATGGTTCCCCTTGGAACCTTTTCCTGGTTGCATTCGCACCGCCAGTAGGAACTCTGAAGTGACGTAAGACACACTTGTTGTTGTGACTTTTATTTTGACGGCGCTGAGAACGACTGAGCCAGAGCAAACAAACAGTGCTCGCATTCTCCTGTTCATTAGTTTACGAACTGTCCAACAGTCCTGGCTAAATACATCATCAGATAGAACTGTTATACATAGAAAGTAGACAGTATATGAAAAGTTATTAGCGTTTGCCATGTGGTTGAAGTTCAGTGTTGCTGAGCTGTTCGTAGAGTTAATTTCTGGAGTAAATATATAGGCTATAATCTGTTTACAAAGCTTTTTTAATAATGGCGAGTGCTGGTGTTTCACGTGCGTTCGGCCAATCAGAGAACACTAACGTCACTGTAGTTTCTATAGTGCTGGTTTAGACCGACTCTGGAGTAGGAGTAAATTAGTTCCTCCAAAAGGAGTTCCTAGAACTAAAATCGTTCCTAGTTCCTGCGGTGCGAACACACCAAAATCCGGGAACTTCCGCCAATAGTTTTAGGAACTATGAAGGTTCCTCCAGTGCAAAAGCCCATTATGTGAAGAGTAGTGCTGGACTTTGCAACATCTGCTGAGTGTTTTCCCATTAAAATACTATCGGTTATTCAACTTCTGTAGGAAAACTGCGTACTTTGCCATACCACAGGTAGACACCATACTGGCTTTTCAAAAGGAAGACATCATTGGAGTTGAGAGAGCCTGCCAGAGCTGGAACCTCTATTGCTTTTGAATTGGTTGGGTGAGATCCACAGATCTGAAACAGGCGCACAGGGGGCTCCGGCTCTTGGCCACTCTTTCGGGAAGTCCCTCCCTACAATGGAAACAAAGGAACTTTATTTATTAGAAAACAACAGCAATTTCAGGAACCTGGAATTTATTCATGTTCGAATGGATGCCTTTGACCAAATTATTTTGTAAAATATACCAAGTTTTGTCATGAAACTCCAGGCTGACCGGTCCTTTACATGCAATCTGCAAGCAATCACAATATCACTGCATGGCACAAGCTGATTTTCCTCTGCTGATCCTGCAGCCAATGAGATTGCTTGCTCAACATTTAAACAGTCTGGTTCAGTGTTTGCTGTAAGCTGGTCCTACAGGACTATCAGAGTTCCTCTAAACCCCTCCACCTCCCCAGCTCCACCTGCCCAGATCTGTCCTCTAAACCCCTCCACCTCCCCAGCTCCACCTGCCCAGATCTGTCCTCTAAACCCCTCCACCTCCCCAGCTCCACCTCCCTAGATCTGTTCTCTGAACCCTCCACTTCCCCAGCTCCACCTCCCTAGATCTGTCCTCTAAACCCTCCACCTCCCCAGCTTCACCTGCCTAGATCTGTCCTATAAACCCCTCCACCTCCCCAGCTCCACCTGCCCAGATCTGTCCTCTGAACACTCCAACTCCCCAGCTCCACCTGCCCAGATCTGTCCTCTGAACCCTCCACCTCCCCAGCTCCACCTGCCCAGATCTGTCCTCTGAACCCTCCACCTCCCCAGCTCCACCTGCCCAGATCTGTCCTCTGAACCTGCCTAGATCTGTCCTCTGAGCCCTCCACCTCCCCAGCTCCACCTGCCCAGATCTGTCCTCTGAACCCTCCACCTCCCCAGCTCCACCTGCCCAGATCTGTCCTCTGAACCCTCCACCTCCCCAGCTCCACCTGCCCAGATCTGTCCTCTGAACCCTCCACCTCCTCAGCTCCACCTGCCCAGATCTGTCCTCTGAACCCTCCACCTCCCCAGCTCCACCTGCCCAGATCTGTCCTCTGAACCCCTCCACCTCCCCAGCTCCACCTGCCCAGATCTGTCCTCTGAACCCTCCTCCTCCCCAGCTCCACCTGCCCAGATCTGTCCTCTGAACCCTCCACCTCCCCAGCTCCACCTGCCCAGATCTGTCCTCTGAACCCTCCACCTCCCCAGCTCCACCTGCCCAGATCTGTCCTCTGAACCCCTCCACCTCCCCAGCTCCACCTGCCCAGATCTGTCCTCTGAACCCTCCTCCTCCCCAGCTCCACCTGCCCAGATCTGTCCTCTGAACCCTCCACCTCCCCAGCTCCACCTGCCCAGATCTGTCCTCTGAACCCTCCACCTCCCCAGCTCCACCTGCCCAGATCTGTCCTCTGAACCCTCCACCTCCCCAGCTCCACCTGTCCAGATCTGTCCTCTGAACCTTCCACCTCCCCAGCTCCACCTGCCCAGATCTTTCCTCTGAACCCTCCACCTCCCCAGCTCCACCTGCCCAGATCTGTCCTCTGAACCCTCCACCTCCCCAGCTCCACCTGTCCAGATCTGTCCTCTGAACCCTCCACCTCCCCAGCTCCACCTGCCTAGATCGGTCCTCTGAACCCTCCACCTCCCCAGCTCCACCTGCCCAGATCTGTCCTCTGAACCTTCCACCTCCCCAGCTCCACCTGCCCAGATCTGTCCTCTGAACCCTCCACCTCCCCAGCTCCACCTGCCCAGATCTGTCCTCTGAACCCCTCCACCTCCCCAGCTCCACCTGCCCAGATCTGTCCTCTGAACCCTCCTCCTCCCCAGCTCCACCTGCCCAGATCTGTCCTCTGAACACTCCACCTCCCCAGCTCCACCTGCCCAGATCTGTCCTCTGAACCCTCCACCTCCCCAGCTCCACCTGCCCAGATCTGTCCTCTGAACCCTCCACCTCCCCAGCTCCACCTGTCCAGATCTGTCCTCTGAACCCTCCACCTCCCCAGCTCCACCTGCCCAGATCTGTCCTCTGAACCCTCCACCTCCCCAGCTCCACCTGCCCAGATCTGTCCTCTGAACCCTCCACCTCCCCAGCTCCACCTGTCCAGATCTGTCCTCTGAACCCTCCACCTCCCCAGCTCCACCTGCCCAGATCTGTCCTCTGAACCCTCCACCTCCCCAGCTCCACCTGTCCAGATCTGTCCTCTGAACCCTCCACCTCCCCAGCTCCACCTGCCTAGATCGGTCCTCTGAACCCTCCACCTCCTTAGCTCCACCTGCTGAGGTTCTATAGATTAATGTGGCTCCTACTACTTTTAGTTCTGCTATATTGCCAGAAAATGCTTGAGCTTCACATCCTTGTGACTTGACTACATTCGTCTTCCACCATGTATTGATCGTCTCTGGCGGACTGTGAAATATAACACTGGTTACTGGTCGTAACCGTGGGTCTATGAATGGTGGAAGACAGAGTCTCTGGTCACTCGGATTGAGAATGACTAAAGAGACTGACCGTGACGTATTGGGAAGCTGATATAGCTTCTGACATGTCAGCGGTCGAGGTCACGTGTGACTGAATTGATATGAGATTCTCGATGTGATGCGTGAGACGCGACTCCTCCACCATGTATTGACCGTCTCTGGCGGTCTTCCACCATTCATAGAACCACAGTTACGACCAGTAACCAGCGTTCTTGCTTTTAGCAAACGCTTTTATCCACAGAAGATGAACAATATTTGTACCAGATATAGTCCACCAAGACCAAATTCATCAATTACGACCAATTAAGTTCAGATCTATACTCAAAAAGGTTAATTTTATTATGTTAAATCTACTTAAATTTGTAAATGGAAAGGATTTATTTTGTGTCTGTTGTGCTCATAAGTGAACTGTATTGTTGACTACTATTTTGAAAAGTGTTGTGTTCTCACGTAATTCCGTGTAAGAACGAAAGTGAAAGAGTAAACAAGATGGATAAAGTTTGCTACTCAAGTCTCGTGTGTTTTATTGCTGTTTAATAACCCCATGCTTTGTCATGTCATTTATTTAGAAAATTGTCATTTGAGGTCATGTTCCTTTTGTAGTTTTGTTCATGATCTTTGTAGTTCTTTTGTTCTCGCTAATTAGGCTCAGGTGTCTCTTGTTATCTGATTAGTTCTCTGTTATTTAACCATGTGGTTCTTTCTTACCTTTGCGGATTATTGTTTGAATGTTAGATTTAGGGGGCGTTTTCACAACACCGTTTTCAACTAAAAACGTAAAACTTTTTATGCGTTTTGGCCATTCATTTACACGACAATGGCATTTTGGGTGCCTGAAAACGCAAACTTTTGCAAACAGGTTTCAAAATGTCTCTGTGTAAACAACAGAAACGCAAATCTGTGAAGATGACGACGTCATGCATATTACGTGTTCGTGTTTCATCGCCATCTAATGGCCTGGCAGAAGAATACAGCATTTTTAGTCGGTTTAAAACTAAAGTAGGATAACAAGCAAGCAAAAAAAATCATGTTGGTTGGGTTGTGTCGTTGCAATAGAATGAAAAGTTGAACCACTTTCTGCAGCAAATTAATCATTAGTCAACCGGTGAATTTTGCTTATAATATGAATACGGAATGTGACTTTGGAGTATTAATATGGAGCTTATAATATGACATAATGATTTGAATTTGAATTACTGACAAGTGTAATCTAACAATATTTTATACTATGTGGAGTTTTCAATAGTTCTGAATTTGATTTTTTTTAATCGAATATTGAACATTTGAAATTTAACGAATTGAAATGTTTTTATGGCAGAATTTTATAGACATGTATTTTCAAACAGCTGTTTTTTTGTTTTTTTTTTCAGAATTCTTAGACTGCAAATATCTTGTTGGACGATTGGACAATTGGACGATTACAGAGCGGCACTGCAGTAGTTTTCTGCGCAAACGTGGTGGTGGTGGTTTAAGAGAATCCGTGTATCATTCGTTCAGACGTTTTTTTATTTAATATTGAAAGTAGAAAAACTAGAAAACAGCAATAGTGAGCACAGACCTATTATACCATTTAGTGCAATTAATGCTTGAGTTACACCAGATTGAGCAAGTGCTTCACTACCTCAAAGATCACCATTTTTCCCTTGAAAATGGCCATGAAGTGTCGCGGTTCCTTCCCCATGCAGACTCTGACTTGAACCGGCTGGCCACCGTACTGTTGGTCCAGGGTCACGGACTGATACGCACAGGCCGTCATTTCATCCTGAGACGCATGACGGCCCTTCAGGAGAGAACCATAGGGTTACTTTCATCATTCATGTGCAACCAAACCCCAGAACTTTTGATTGCTTTGAGATCAACTCAAAATTTGGTTCAGATGCAGCTGACATAAATGTAAACAAGCCCAAAGTTGATTTTATGACATTTCAAATAGGCTTTCTAATAGTCATCATGTCAACCATGTATAATAACAAAATAAATCAATAAATTGTATCCCTTTTTCTAGGGTTTTCTCAGAAGTGATGTAATATAAGAACCTCCAAAAATGATCAAAGTCTATTTTCTTTTATTTATTTATTTTTGAAAGGTTTTCTATCAAATGAGACCATGTACTTGATGATAACTTTTCTTTTTTCTTTTTTCTTTTTTGCAGAGTTATAAATCATACAATCATACAATCATACAAGTATGCCTCTTAGATGTTAAATCATTAAAACGACTTAAGGGTGTAAAAGGGTTAATAATATAAAACTCTTTCCTCTGTTCTATATGCATAAAGGAAATGTTACTTTACCATCCACATGTAAAGAATGTGGCTTTTCCTGCCATTAACATCATAGCTGTACAGAATTAGATAGCAATCTCCTCCATAGAAGTATCCGTGCGTTTCAGGATTCACCTCCACCATCTCCAAATTCTCAATGCGCCACACCTGAGGATGGAGAAGACTCATGTCTATTTCTATCTCCCATTATCTTGTGTTCTGACTGCAGAATGCTCCTGTTAGCTGATCAGATCTTAGTAATCCTCATTACCTGCTTCTGTCCACTGCCATCATCCACCATACGCTCCTGCGCTGCAACATTGGGCATCACATGCATCCGACTGGCATCAAACTTCTCTTGAGGGACATCAGCTGATTAATGAGAAGAAACAGCAAAGATTAGCGACCTCGTGAAATTAACATCACAGCTGCATGTAGAGCAGTGAACAAAACTGAACAAAAAGTGATCAGTTGACTTAACTTAAAGGAGAACTCCGGTCAATTTTAACATTGAGCTAATTTTTTTGTACATTTGGAGTGCTGTCAGTACAGAGAACAACGACAAAAATCGGTGTTGCCTACACCGTGTTATCCTGTTTTTAAAATTTGCACCCTGTTGACTTCAATGGGGCAAGTTTTAAACCTGCTTTTAGCCTCTTAACATCCTTGATGTGCCACTACAAGTGCCCAGCCATTGTGAGTGATTCCTTCAGAGTGATCACGGGTGAATCTGACTGCAGTAGATGTGAAAGATATGATTAAAAATGATGTAATTCAGCCAGCGCACATACCTGTATTTTCTTCCTGTTTTCGGGCGAAGTCCACAGTAGTCGATTGTCGAGTTCACGCGCCTAGGTTATCACGGATGTTAAGAGGCTAAAAGCAGGTTTAAAACTTGCCCCATTGAAGTCAACAGGGTGCACATTTTAAAAAGAGGATAACACGGTGTAGGCAACACCGATTTTTGTTGTTGTTCTCTGTACTGACAGCACTCCAAATTTACAAAAAAAATGAGCTCAATGTTAAAATTGACCGGAGTTCTCTACAACTTTAACATAGTAGGGTGTCCTGTTACTTTATCCTCTACAGTAAAAGACCTGGGTGTTATATTAGATTGTAACTTGTCTTTTGAAAATCATATTTCATATGTTACAAAAACAGCCTTTTTTCACCTTAGAAATATTGCTAAATTACGTAACATGCTATCTGTTTCTGATGCAGAAAAGCTAGTTCATGCATTCATGACCTCGAGACTAGATTACTGTAATGCTTTATTAGCTGGTTGTCCTGCATCCTCAATAAACAAGCTACAGTCCAAAATGCCGCCGCTAGAGTTCTTACTAGATCAAGAAAGTTTGACCATATAACACCAATTTTATCATCACTACATTGGTTACCTATAAAGTTCCGTATTAATTACAAGGTATTGCTACTGACTTATAAAGCCCTAAACGGCTTAGCTCCAGTTTATTTAACGGATCTTCTATCGCCCTATAATCCATCGCGCTCTTTAAGATCACTAAATTCGAGGCTTCTGGTCATACCTAGGATATCCAGATCCACCAAAGGAGGGAGAGCATTTTCACATTTAGCACCAAAACTCTGGAATAGCCTTCCTGATACTGTTCGTTGCTCAGATTCGCTCTCCCAGTTTAAAACTAGATTAAAGACGCATCTCTTCAGCCAGGCATTCATATAATATTTTAATCTTACAGTTAAATCCGGTCTCTACTTCATAAACGCCAGAGGAGAACTGGCCCCCGACTGAGCCTGGGTTCTCCCAAGGTTTTTTTTTCTCCATTAGGTCACCTAATGGAGTTTTTCGGTTCCTTGCCACTGTTGCCTTTGGCTTGCTCAGTTGGGGATACTTAATTTGATTAATCGATTCAACAGTGCTATTGATCTGCATTACCAAACGTGGATGTTTTACACCAGAAACATACACTGATGTACTATTTTATTTAATACTGTGAAGCTGCTTTGATACAATCTGTATTGTGAAAAGCGCTATATAAATAAAGTTGACTTGACTTGACTTGAGTTCTCCTTTAAAAAAAATGAGGAAACCTGTTGCATTAAAATTATTAAGTAAATAAACTTAAACAGCGAAAAAATTAAGTAATGTGGAATTGTCAAGTTCAAATTTTCGCTTAAACCAAAAACAGATATTGGGGCCATTGGGGTCAGAAAAATAATCTTGTTTTCCCTTTGAATTAAGTACATTTTTTCTGACCTCATTGGCAGACATTTGCTAAAAATGTCACATAATTTTGATAAACCTGTCATTAAACAAGACACAATGCTACATTTCAATATGCCATAATCATTTGTTAACAAACATGTATTCATTACTTCAATGAGCTCATTGTTTCTGCCTTAAATTATTACATTGTTTAAATTAATAATTTTTTAGCTAACTGTGTGATTTGTATATGTATATTTCTGAAATACATAACTTAGCCAGTTTCCTCTGATAATAGATCACTCTAAATTGTAATGTGGACTTCTGTAAAGCTGCTTTGAAACGATGAGTATTGTGAAAAGCACTTTACAAATAAGTGTTAATTGAATTGAAACAACAATAAACAACATTATTAGCAGTGTAACTTTCAACTGAAGTAAACAGATATTCATTAGGACTGACATTAATGGCAATATGTTTCATTTTTTGTTCCCAAAAACTGTCAAAACAGCCTCAATTTTCTATAATGTGTTCCTTATAAAACTGTGTTTTTGAGGTGGAATAACTGACGACATTTAAGTTTGTGAAGCCGTTTGTGTTTCCATTCTCCATTTGAATCTTTGACTCCGTCCTTCCCTGTTTGGATTCTTATCATCTTCTTCCTGTTTGGATTCATATTTCTTGTTTTGTTCACATCATTCCTACATGTATTTTCTGTGTTTGATTGTTCATTTAATAAACTATTGCTCAACATTTCCATATCTGGCTTCCTAATCCAGCTGTCTAGTAAACTAAGGAAGCTTGTTCCCGCTAAGGAAATAAAAAATACAACATTTAATGCGACTTTTTGTTATAAACTTGTAATATATATATTTTTTTTTTCGTGGCAGAAACAAGCTTCCACATTTTGTGATAAACCTGTCATTGTATATTACATATATTTTTTTACAAATATTGTTCATCTTCTGTGGATAAAAGCGTCTGCTAAAAGCAAGAACGCTGGTTACTGGTCGTAACTGTGGTTCTATGAATGGTGGAAGACCGCCAGAGACGGTCAATACATGGTGGAGGAGTCGCGTCTCGCGCATCACATCGAGAATCTCATATCAATTCAGTCACACGTGACCTCGACCTCTGCCATGTCAGAAGCTATATCAGCTTCCCAATACGCCACGGTCGGTCTCTTTAGTCATTCTCAATCTGAGTGACCAGAGACTCGGTCTTCCACCATTCATAGACCCACGGTTACGACCAGTAACCAGTGTTATATTTCACTGTTCCAGTCCGCCAGAGACGATCAATACAAGTCAAGTCACAAGGATGTGAAGCTCAGGCATTTTCTAGCAATATAGCAGAACTAAAAGTAGTAGGAGCCACATTAATCTATAGAACCTTGTGAATGTGCAAGGTGATGCCCATGTAGCTGCTGCACATATCTCTGAGAGAGGTACACCACATAATGCGGCCCTAAAAGTGGCCACTGCCCGAGTCAAATGACACATAACAGATGTAGGCAATATGTGGCCTGTTGAACGATATGCCTCACCAATAGTGACTTTGCTTTGACAAGGGTGCACCTTTTCTTCCGGGCCCAAAGCAGACAAAAAACTGGTCAGTGGTACGCCATGGGGAAGTCTTTGATACGCACTGCCTCAACATATGGATTGGACATAGGGCCGTCTCTTGTATAAACCCCGCCAGCTGAATGCGTTGGTTTGTGAATTTCTGAAATGCTGGGTTCGGCCAAAGTGTAACTTGATTGCCCTCTGGCCCCCCACCTGAGACACTGTGGACACTCACCAACCCTTTTGGCTGATGTTATGGCTGACTGAATGCTGTCTTCATAGAAAGGCTTCTAATATCTGCCTATTCAATAGGTTCGTGAGGTGCTAAACACAGACTGTCCAACACCACCCGTAAATCCTACTGGGTAAACACTACCCGTAGGATTTAGCCATACAGCTCCTTTGAGAAAAGCCACTAGCCTATTGGCACCAATTGAAACCTGCTCCACAGGATCCCGATAAGCAGACAGGGCAGCCACAAACACTTTAAGTGTGCCTTACTGCCGCTGAACACTGAGAGAGCATCCTCTCAACCCCAGGGCCCAGATCCTTCCGTGGTGGCAGGGGGTGAGGAGGCCCCGTTGTTAGAGTTGATAAGAGCCTGAACCAAGGCATTGCTGGCCAACAA
Source organism: Scardinius erythrophthalmus (assembly GCF_964197995.2). Lineage (NCBI taxonomy): Eukaryota > Metazoa > Chordata > Actinopteri > Cypriniformes > Leuciscidae > Scardinius > Scardinius erythrophthalmus. Next base: position 718,278 of record NC_138245.1, read on the forward strand.
GGAGCCACTAGAATGAGCCTGTGATGCTTCTCCTGCACTCGGACCAAAGGAGTGGAATTGGGGGAAAGGCATTGAGGAGAAGCGCTGGCCATTCGTGGGCTCAATGAACCCTCCTCCTCCTGTGCTGAAAACCATAGCGGACAATGAGTCGTTGTCCTGCTGACGAAAAGGTCCACGGCCGCTATTCCGTAGCTCCTCGAAATTGACTGAACAACTTCCTTGTGCAGACACGATTCCCCTGGTCTCGGCTCTGAACGGGAAAGTACGTCTGCTACACTGTTGCAGCGACCGGGGATGTGAGTTGAGCTGGCAACCATATCACCCTGTAGCCCAAGACTGGTCTCCCACTGAAGCTAGGCAGGGTTGAGCCTGGTCAGTACCTGGATGGGAGACTCCTGGGAAAACTAGTTTCTGCTGTAAGAGTTGTTAGTGAGGCCAGCAGGGGGCGCTCACCCTGTGGTCTGTGTGGGTAGTAATGGGGACACTATACTGTTAAAGAGCACTGTCCTTTGGATGAGACGTTAAACCAAGGTCCTGACTCTGTGGTCACAAAAAAATCCCAGGATGTCTTTCGAAATGAGTAGGGGTGTAAATTTGCCCAGTGGCCTCTGTCCATCCTAATCATCCCCATATATATATATATATTTATATACTAATTGGCTTCATCACTCTGTCTCCTCTCCACCAGTAAGCTGGTGTGTGTGTGTTCTGGCTCAATATGGCTGTCGTCGCATCATCCAAGCGGGTGCTGCACATTGGTGGTGGTTGAGGAGATTCCCCCTTTCATGTAAAGTGCTTTGAGTTCAGAGAAAAGCGCTATATAAATGTAATTGTTACGTCCTGTGGACGTATTTTTGAATTGTGCGCTCTTGGGAGAGTGATGTCACCTATTGGGCAAGTTATGCATTGCATGTTTTCTTCTCTTGCTCTCGCTCTTTCTGTCTCTCCCTGTTATAGATCGCTAATTGGATTCCAGCTGATGTTCATCATTCATCAGTACTGAGTGAACACTACAGAGATCCAAGGTGTATAAGACTGCAAAGAAACAATGCTGTAGTGCTGACGGCTACGCGCTCACTCTTTGTCCTGATCCAGACTGGTTTTCTTTTATATATTTCAGTGTGACCGAGTGCGGTCTTTATTACCTCTTAACTTTGTGAATGAATTTCTCAATTACAAACTATGAGAGATAAATAATAATAAAATAAGTTATTTGTTTAATTTTGTGTTTGTGCTTTTCTGGATCAGGGGATTGATGTGACCGTCAGACTTTTTTATTTACATTTTGTTACGACTTCTTTTAACCCCTAGACTAATAGTGAGGTTCGTAACAGTAATGAATTATTATTATTATTAGTTGCTCTGACTGAAATAAAGTTCTTGTCAACTGGAGACAGGGCAGGGACCTGGTTCCCCCTTGGTGATTGGTTAAAAATACCACTGTGGTGGTGTCCGTCCTTACCAGAATGTGTCTCCCTGATAGTTCCTGCTTGAAATGTCTCAGGGTGAAAAATACTGCCCCAAGTTCCAGTAGATTGATATGAACAGCCCTTAACTGTGGGTCCCAACTGCCCCGAATACCTTGGTGCTGCCAGAGTCCTCCCCACCCACTGAGGGAGGCATCCGTGGTCCTGTGAGGCTGCACAACTGGTCGTGACCCGAACCAGCGTGTGTCGATTGTAAACCGGTGCCAAACGTTTGGCTATCAACCAGCGTTGGAATGGACGAAGATACAACAGGCTTAGCTGAATGACTGATGACGCCGCTGTGAGAAGAACTGCCAGTCTTAGGAAGCTGATAAAGGGCAGCTTACTGAAACTTTAACAAGGTTGTCCACAACACCTGCCTTCTGCCTTCCGTGAGGGTGGCTCTCATTTCCCAGGAATCCAATTTCATGCCCAGAAAGCACACTGACTGACTTGGAGTTTTTGGAGATTTTCTGAATATTCACCTGTCGACAGCTTGCTGAGATGACCTGGCGGACAACAGCCAATCGCCCAGATAAAGAAGGATCAGCATGCCCTCTCTTTGAAGTGATTCCAGTGCCACCTGCATGACGCATGTGAAGACCCGGGGAGAAAGAGATAGGCTGAATGGAAGAACCCTGTACTGACACGTCCTGCTCTGAAACGTGAACTGAAGGAACTTTCTGTGGTGCGGTGTGATGGGCACATGAAAATACGTATCCTTCAGGTCCACCAAAGTGAACCACATTCCGGGTTCGATTGCATGACAGACATCTAAAATCCGTAACATCGGAAAGGAAGATGCTTGAGACTCTTGTTTAAGCGTCTGAGGTCCAGGATGGGCCTTAAGCTTCCATCTTTCTTTGGACGAGAACATATGTTGAATGAAATCCCCCGGGATGGATGTGGGGGTCTACTAATTCTATTGCACCCTTGTCCAACAAGTTTTGGATCTCTGTTGAAAGAGCCAGAATCTGATGAGGATCCCGAACCACTGTTGGATGAACCTGGGTGCTTACTGAGGGTCTGTGACGAAAATGAAGACAATATCCCTTCTCGAGTGTGTCGAGAAGCCACTTGTTGTTTGCAATGCCTCTCCAGTGATGTAACTGAGAGGTTGAAAACAGTCCCGTCACAGACCCTGAACCCCTAGCGATGGCAGGGAACATTTCCGTTATCCTTGGGGGGGAGCCAGTGAGTAGGGTTAGGACTACAGAGAAGCATCAGGAAGTTCCAATGCAGTATTATCTGGTGCTGCTGTAGACAGGGTCAAATGAAGACAGAAGACGAGTCATTGAATTTCCAACACGAGTCAATCCTGACACAGTGTTATACACACGAACCAATAAATCATCAGTATGCCTGCATTCCGGGTTGGGGCAGCGTAACTGCTGCTTGAGGGCCTCATCTGGAGATTCCACCAAATAAGAGATACATGGCTCTACAGGAGACATGTTACCAAGCCCCATCTTCTGGGCTTCAACCATTGCGGCTAAAGTGTGTGCTACGCGATCCGGTCTGGAAGAAGGGGCAGAGTAAAATGCTAAGAAAACAACATCAGTAAAGTCAGGACAACTAGGTATCATAAAAACCTCTGGTCAGACAACCGGACGACGCAAGAGGTTTGAAGGCCCCAGTGATGGAGAAGGTAGGTCCAGCAGAAGTCTCCTCCAAGGGTGTATAATGGACCTGCTCATTAGCGACTAATGAATCTGAGGCTGTCAGAGATGTGTTCAGTTCATCCCTAGAACATTCACCTGCTGGTTCGAACCTGGTCAAAAAGGGGTTAAGCACAGATGTTCTCACTTCCGTACTTGTGCTCTGAGTAGCAGAAGGAAACGACTTCACCAACAAAGCCTGAATGCCCTGCACATCACCCTGCACAGCTACCTGGTGGGATAGTGTTGCATCCGGGGTTTGCTTCTTCCTTGGAGGCCCTTCAGTTTTACTAGCTGAGTGCTTGCTATGAGTCTGAACCTCGATTTTGACTGGTGCCAAAAAAATCTTGAACTTCAGGTTCAAATTTTGGCAACCTTTGTAGCCTAACCTCCAAAGGCATCAAATTACATTCCGGGCAAGGGTCAGTTAAAGCCTCCTTGAGATGTTTGATGCCTAGACAGGCAGGACATTAAACATGGGCATCCATAAGGTCCATAGGACTTCATCATGTGGAACATGAGGCAGCCATATCACCTAGGAAACAACCCTGGTCAACCAATGGGTTAATATCAGTGATAAATATAGCACTTGTGGCGAATCGACTGCCTCTCCCAAGTGATCAACACCACCCCGTCCCTTAACTCGCCGCCCTTCGCCAGGTTCCCGACTGGAGTGGGTGTGATTAGAGAGGAGGGGCACTGAAGAGGAGAATTAGCGGCTTGTGATGAGGCACACCTGAAGATAATGAAGCCTCATCACCGCCGCTATTAAATGCTGAGCACGCCTCTCCTCAAGAGACCGGTCTCTTCCCTGTGCATGCACACTGGTGTCCTCATGGGTCCAGAAAGGGAGCACGGAGGGATTCCCGTGCCAACGGAGTTGTGAGACACCAGGCCCGTGGTCCGAACGGAGAACCATGCGTGATGCCGCTGACGGCCTAGGATGCCGGGCCGCTATTCTCCTCAAGTTGTCATGGATGAAGAGGACAAGCCGCGATGCTGAAGCCGCCGCCCCTCGCGCCTCAGACCAAAGAGAGAAGCGTTTTCGACCGCTGGACACTGACCCCTTACCTGGACCCGTCCCATCTCTTCACCACCCATCCTTCACTATTCCCTGGCACAACGAGGACACCAGATCCCCTTTTGATTTAAAATTTTCCCCATTTTTGGACATTTTATGTTTATTTCTGTTAATAAATGCCTCTCGGAGGCCTGACACCACTCCCACTGTGTCTGTCATTTGCTCCTCCCGCCACACACTCCAGTAATATGCGTGTTAAGTGGTCGTCACAGTAAAGGCACACAATAACTAACACCCTGGTTTATGCAGACGTAACACAAATTGATTGCAATAGGTATACCTACGGTGAAAAAAAGAACCCTGGTTAACCAATAAGTTCTCACAACACTCACCTTAACTCCAGTGTTGGAACACCGCGTTTGAACACCCTGGATAACCAATGGGTCTGAAAACAATCCAATAAAGTCCAAAATTGCGCATCTTTGTTTTTCCTCGAGACACAGCTACAGTGGGGAGCAATGCCAACCCAAAAGCTGTTCTCACTCAAGTGAGATCTCTCCGCGAGAATGACTAAAGAGACCGACCGTGACATATTGGGAAGCTGATATATCTTCTGACATGTCAGCGGTCGAGGTCACGTGTGACTGAATTGATACGAGATTCTCGATGTGATGCGAGAGACACGACTCCTCCCACCATGTATTGGTGTCTCTGGTGGTCTGGAACAGTGAAATAGAATGTAAACTATAATAGGGAGGTTACAAACAGAAGGTCAGTGTGTGTGAGAGACTCATACCGACTCTCCCCACGGTGTGTGTTCGGCCCAGACCCGTCGTCTGCTCTCGGACCCTCCAGCTCTTGAAGAGCTGTTTAAACAGAGCCGATTCCCCTCCGTCACTGAGAGCCTCCACTTTAGTGCTGAGAGGATATCCCTTCAGTTTAATGAACTCCTGCAGAATCAGTCACATTAACACACAACACTTTCCCTTCAGTTTAATGAACTCCTGCAGAATCAGTCACATTAACACACAACACTTTCCCTTCAGTTTAATGAACTCCTACAGAATCAGTCACATTAACACACAACACTTTCCCTTCAGTTTAATAAACTCCTGCAGAATCAGTCTCACTCACCAGAGCTCGAGTCATTGCTGCTTGTCTCTCCGCCTTGTTGGCCGTCTTTCCCTTCCACACAAATATTGACGTTCCCCCCTGATCCAAAATATAACAGTCCTAGATAGATAGATAGATAGATAGATAGATAGATAGATAGATAGATAGATAGATAGATAGATAGATAGATAGATAGATAGATAGATAGATAGATAGATAGATAGATAGATAGATAGATAGATAGACAGATAGATAGATAGATAGATAGATAGATAGATGTGAAGGTTGATTAAAAGGTGACCCATTATGCCCATTTTCACTGATGTCCTCAGAATGTGTCTGTGAAGTTTCAGCTCAAAATACCACCCAAATTTTTATTATAGCTTGTCAAAGTTGCCCCTTTTTGGGTGTGAGGGAAAACATGTTTTGTGTGTGTACCCCTTTAAATGCAAATGAGCTGCTGCCTTTTCACAAGCTTCAGATACTGGAGCAACATAACAGCCGAATTTCTCTCAGGCAAAATGTCAATAATACCCTGTAGCGAGTGCAGCCTTACATGTTTGAACCGGAGTCAGACACAGATGGAGAGATCAGGAAGAGTTTGCATCTGTTAGACTGTACATGGACGTTTCTGAATGGTTAGTGGATACATTTATGTAACTTAGTTGTTGTGGAGTTACGTTGATTCATCTCATTGACTAGCCTGTATCGTCATGTTAATCTATAAACTATTTGAACTGTGTGAACTGTGTGAACTGTATTAGGATGCCCACAGAGCCAGAACATGTATATCTGCTGCATGGAGATAGAGCTGGTATGGTTGAGCTCACGGTTATAATGTGGGACTGCTGCTTCACTCAGGGCGGGATCTAGTGCAGATCGTCACCAGTCGTGGGCGGGTTTCGCTACTCTTACGCAGGAGTAGGGGGAAATCTGAATTTGATAATTTGAATTGGAAATCTGAATCTGATGAGACTGATAATGATATATGGGTATTAAAAAAAAAAGTATTGGGTGGATTTTTACCAATTTAGGCTGGTTGTTTACACACACACTGTGGACACACATCTGTGTTCAAACACATTTTATCAAAGTGAATTTTGCATAATAGGTCTCCTTTAAAGTACTGTCAGTCAAAAGTTTGGGGTTGGTAAGATTTTATAATGTTCACCAAGGCTGCATCTATTTGATCAAAAATACAGTTAAACAGTGAAAAATTATTCCAGTATAAATCATCTGTTCTCTATGTGAATATATGGTAAAGTGTAATTTATTCCTGTGATCAAAGCTGAATGTTCAGCATCATTACTCCAGTCTTCAGTGTCACATGATCCTTCAGAATTCACTCTAATATGAGGATTTGATGATCAATAAACATTTATTATTATTATCAGTGTTGAAAACAGTCATATTTTTGTGGAAACTGTGTACTTACATCGTGATTCAGCAAGTCTTGTGTGAGTGGACTGGTTGCGATCTCAGTGATCTTCATCGATCCGTTCGCATCAGACACACTTCAAAGTTTGAGATGTGTTAGATTCACTCGTACTAAACATATGAGCCAATTAATCAATCAATTTATAAATTATATTTGTGACCCTGGATCACAAAACCAGTCACAAGTCGCACGGGCAATAGCCAACAATACATTGTATGGCTCAAAATTATCAGAATCAAAATTATCAATTTATCTTTTATACCAAAAATCATTAGGATATTAAGTAAAGATCATGTTCCATGAAGATATTTTGTAAATTTCCTACTGTAAATATACACTCACCTAAAGGATTATTAGGAACACCTGTTCAATTTCTCATTAATGCAATTATCTAATCAACCAATCACATGGCAGTTGCTTCAATGCATTTAGGGGTGTGGTCCTGGTCAAGACAATCTCCTGAACTCCAAACTGAATGTCAGAATGGAAAGAAAGGTGATTTAAGCAATTTTGAGCGTGGCATGGTTGTTGGTGCCAGACGGGCCGGTCTGAGTATTTCACAATCTGCTCAGTTACTGGGATTTTCACGCACAACCATTTCTAGGGTTTACAAAGAATGGTGTGAAAAGGGAAAAACATCCAGTATGCGGCAGTCCTGTGGACGAAAATGCCTTGTTGATGCTAGAGGTCAGAGGAGAATGGGCCGACTGATTCAAGCTGATAGAAGAGCAACTTTGACTGAAATAACCACTCGTTACAGCCGAGGTATGCAGCAAAGCATTTGTGAAGCCACAACACGCACAACCTTGAGGCGGATGGGCTACAACAGCAGATGACCCCACCGGGTACCACTCATCTCCACTACAAATAGGAAAAAGAGGCTACAATTTGCACGAGCTCACCAAAATTGGACAGTTGAAGACTGGAAAAATGTTGCCTGGTCTGATGAGTCTCGATTTCTGTTGAGACATTCAGATGGTAGAGTCAGAATTTGGCGTAAACAAAATGAGAACATGAATCCATCATGCCTTGTTCCCACTGTGCAGGGTGGTGGTGGTGGTGTAATGGTGTGGGGGATGTTTTCTTGGCACACTTTAGGCCCCTTAGTGCCAATTGGGCATCGTTTAAATGTCACGGCCTACCTGAGCATTGTTTCTGACCATGTCCATCCCTTTATGACCACCATGTACCCATCCTCTGATGGCTACTTCCAGCAGGATAATGCACCATGTCACAAAGCTCGAATCATTTCAAATTGGTTTCTTGAACATGACAATGAGTTCACTGTACTAAAATGGCCCCCACAGTCACCAGATCTCATCCCAATAGAGCATCTTTGGGATGTGGTGGAACGGGAGCTTCGTGCCCTGGATGTGCTTCCCACAAATCTCCATCAACTGCAAGATGCTATCCTATCAATATGGGCCAACATTTCTAAAGAATGCTTTCAGCACCTTGTTGAATCAATGCCACGTAGAATTAAGGCAGTTCTGAAGGCGAAAGGGGGTCAAACACAGTATTAGTATGGTGTTCCTAATAATCCTTTAGGTGAGTGTATAAAACATTTATTTTCGTGAGTGAATGCAGCACAATCGCCAACATAAATGGACAACTTTAAAGGTGCAGTGTGTGATGTTTAGCGGCATCTAGTGGTGAGGTTGTGAATTGCACCCAACAGAAGTTACGGTGGCCGACAGGAAGTGATGTCGTCGTCTGAGACAGCAGAGAGTAGCCAGTTAAACAATGAGGTTTCTATACATAGATAATTGAAGAAATTAGGTTCACTTAATTATTCAGTAAAAAGATTTGTTATTGTGAATATTATTGTTACTTGTTCATCATTGTGTCAGTGTTTTATTCGCTGACTTTAGCTCGCTTCTTTACATGAAGAACAACAGTTACGAATCGCGTTTGTCCGCTCAGGGCCACCGTAGAAACATGTGGATGTAAGAGGACCCGCGGTGTGTGTAGAGAGAAATGCCTCATTCTAAGGTAATAAAAATATTACGGTTCATTATGTAAGGTCTTTATAGACCACTGAAAACATCGTTATGTACATGATATTGTCAACAGATCCTCTTAAATATTACACACTGCACCTTTAAAGGCGATTTTCTCAATGTTTCGATTTTTTTGAACCCTCAGATTCCAGATTTTCAAATAGTTGTGTCTCGGCCAAATCCTATCCTAACAAACCATACGTCAATGTAAAGCTTATTCATTCAGCTTTCAGATGATGTATAAATCTCAATTTAAAAAAATTGTGGTCCAGGGTCACATTTAATGTTTTCCAAGCAGCTGATATGAAGGACAGTGTATCTGAGGGCTCCTACTGATATAGCGTGAGCTTGTTCATCTGCTGCTGGTCAGATATTTCATCGGGCGTCCCGCTGGGCAGCTGTGAGGGCCTTCCACCCATAATGCCCACCATAACCTCCATTAGCAGAGGAGATGAGGCCTCAGCGTCTCCTTCAATAACCCCTATCTCTGCCCGACCCCCTCGCTCACGGTCCCGGATGTCCTTCGCCAGCATCATGCCCTGAGAGACCATGATAAACTGCATTAAACATAATCTCTCTCTATATATACGGTATACATATATATATATATATAAGCTGCCAACCTTCAGACGTTCTTGTGTGTTGCTCTCCGGGCCGTTCCACTGGATAATGGTCTTTCCCAGATCCAACAGAAAGACACTCCCAGTGTCGAAGCTCTTCCAGCTCATTTCCACCTGCACAATATTTCATCATTTATAGCCTGAGAATTATAGTCTTAATAAATAATTGTAACCCTTGTGCATCAATTAAAAGTTACACACAGGTCCATAGTGGACAAAAACTGTCATAAAAATGTGAAGTTTGGGAGCAGAGACTTAAGTTTGGTCTCATTTTAAAGAAAAACCATTGGCAGATTATTGTTGAAGTAAAACAAGTTTAAAAAGTAAAAAAAAAAAAAAAAAAATTATATAGGTTTAAGTTTATGAAAATGATTTATGAACATTATTTTATATAAAATGTATATTTTCTGAAACATTTTGAACTCTAACACTGCTAGAAAATCAAAGCCATAAATCAAAACAAGTCGTGTTCCAAATGTGAGGATGATATCTCAATAAATGAGCTTTCAGTGAGAGAGTGTTTAAGCACAGGACCAGATTTTCCCCACTGGATGCAGTTAAACTCACTGGGACACAGGGTTGACACAGGCTGGGTTTGGGATTAGTTTTTTCTCTCAAATATTACAAGCACATACACAATTTGTTTTTATTACACACATACAAACCACACTCTGACATCATTACCAAGACACACACAATTATCACTGCATAATTTCTCCAGTTGGCTCTATAATATGCAGAAGCAGAAAACAGGAATAAAGCGAGTATTTGCTTTATAGACCAAACCTGAGAAAATGGCCCCATCTGGGAAAAAATTGTTAAAAAAATAATTTTGAAGCCTTGCCAACAGAATAAGAGCCTATTAACAAAGATTGGATTATTTTATATGTAAATGGCCCTGGGGTTAAAATTCACAGTTTTAATGGGTTTCAATGTGGACATTCTAGTCCTGAAGGTCCTGAGAGGAACTATTCTGTGTACCTAGTGTAAAATAGATTAATTAAAGGAAATGGGGGTGAAATAGTAAAATTCCAATAAAAATACACACCTGTCCAAAATTTATGCCTTTGGCATTAACACGGGCAAAATGATCCAAAAATAAATAAATAAAAAAGACAAAAATGTTCATAAGGTTGCACAAGGGTTAAATCATTACTGCGTTTGGCTCATCACTGGATTGATTTCAAATGTTCCGACTGATTACAGGCCGAGAGGAAAGTTCCCTGATGGAGATTCACAAGCATTTTGACAGATATTCTCAATCCCGGATAAAGTGTTGAGAGGAACATCAGAGTTATAAAGACTGATAGATCTTCACCTCAGTGCCGGTCACTTTTCTTCTCCCCTTCACATGCAGAAGTCTCTGAATGTTATACGTGTTTGTCTCCACATGGCTCATTCCTGAAGACACTCCTCCTGACTTATAACTGGGACATAAACACATATATCTGTGATTTCTGTCCTCTTCATGCACTAAAACACACACACACACACACACACACACACACACACACACACACACACACACACACACACACACACACACACACACACACACACACACACAACACACACACACACACACACACACACACACACACACACACACACACACACACACACACACACACACACACACACACACACACTCAAACGGAACACACCACTGATCGTTGAGTTCAGTTCTTCATCAGTGTTCAGTACTGATAATACCTAAAACACAGGTGTGTGTGTGTGTGTGTGTGTGTGTGTGTGTGTGTGTGTGTGTGTGTGTGTGTGTGTGTGTGTGTGTGTGTGTGTGTGTGTGTGTGTGTGTGTGTGTGTGTGTGTGTGTGTGTGTGTGTGTGTGACTCCTACATGATGCCCTGTTTGAAATATCCACAGAAGATGCTGGACTCATGGCCCTGAACCTCTCGGTGTTGGACCGGAGAAGATCCGAGGAACTCGTCGAGCTGAACCGCATAAACCGCAGCGGATCCCTGTTCATCCACAGAAGACACCGAGCCGATCCAGTAGTGGATGTCGTAGAACGCAGATCCGCCAGTTTTACGAGTCTGAAACCAGAAACAAAAAACATGAAGCTGCAACTGCATTCCTGAATCAGAGGTGAACATCTAACATAATCTGAAGGACACACTTACTGAGAGCAGTAAATAACAGTCGCCGTCATAAAACTGGCCGTGGAATTTTTCTGGGACCAAAACGAGATCCATTTTCTGGAGAAAAAATCAGTGAAATTGTGCAGTGTGAAATTTACTAGAAAACTTTGTCTAAAATCTTTGATTTAAAGGGGTGGTTGATTATGATTTCTATTTTCTAACTTTAGTTAGTGTGTAATGTTGCTGTTTGAGAATAAACAACATCTGCAAAGTTACAACACTCAAAGTTCAAAGCAAAGGGAGATATTTTCTTTTACAGAAATCGCTTTTTAAGGACTACAACAAACGGCTGGTAGAGACTACACCACATTCCTCCCGGGTCAGTGACATCACCAACCCTAGAATTTACATAAACCTGCCCCCTGAACACGATTTATAGATTATCAAGACAGAATATGCTAATCAATGACTAGAAGATAACTACACATCAGCTTCATAAATTCATCAAATATCCATTCAGAAATGTCCTGTTGCATGTCCTACATGATGTCACTTCTTCTCAAGTCTCTCCATCATTGTCTGACTCCGGTTTGAACATTAAAGGCTAAAAGTTTTTAAAATTTTCAGAGCATGTGTGTGTGAGGTAAAAGGACACAAGCTCTTGTAGCTCCGCCCCCTGAGCCGGGAGCAGCAGCTCATTTGCATTTAAAGGGACAGGCACAAAAACTGTGTGTTTTTGCTCACCCTCAAAAAGTGACAATTTTAACATGCTATATAAAAATATCTGTGGGGTATTTAGAGCTAAAACTTCAAATTCACACTCTGGGGACATCAGAGACTTATTTTACCTCTTAAGAAAAGGGCATTATACCACCCCTTTAAAAACTGTGATCTGGGGCTGGATTCACAAAACATTCTTAA
>NC_138245.1:730813-813313 GCF_964197995.2 Scardinius erythrophthalmus
CGGCGGCGAGCATGCGCCCGGGCCACGCGCTTCTGACGCGCACAGCGACGAGAAGGACACCAGCGCCAAGGTGAGACGCACATAGCGACACACACACACACACACACACACACACACACACACACACACACAGAGATAGCGACACACACAGATAGTGGCACACACACACACAGACTGCAGACTGATGCTCGAAGCTGTTGAACAGAAACTAGGCATGCAATTTACTGCACAATTGTGTTTGGTTTGGATTCTGTAATAATGACAGATGTAGTGTGTAATAAATTAGAGTAATTAATTCAAGTAATACAGGAGAGTGGATGACGTGCGCGCGCACATTCTCGTTATTAATGAATGAAGGCGGATCATTTTCGTCTCTTTGCGGCATCAGAGTAACACGATACATTCACAGAGAGACTTCGACAGCTGAACACTGCCGTAACTGACAGAAATATATTATTGGGTGGCTGCTATAACACTGGTAAAAATGATATGTTGGATTTACTTAAAATATATATGCACCTTTTTTGCATCACACTTTTTAAGTAATTTTTTCAAAATTTGAATAATTTCAATTAAAATTAACAAGAAAACCTTTGTGTACACTTAAATATTTGAGTTCACTCAACATTCTTTACTTAAAAATATATGTAACATGATATAATCTACTAAGTAATGTTAAGTTAACACAACTTGCAATAACTTAGTTGATTATATCGCGTTACATATATATTTTAAGTAAAGAATGTTGAGTGAACTCAAATATTTAAGTACATATAACAAAGTTTTTCTTGTTAGTTTTAAGTAAAGTAAAATTATTCCAATTTGGGTTTACTTAAAAAGTGTGATGCAAAAATGGTGCATACATATTTTAAGTAAATCCAACACAATATATTTACCAGTGTAGGGTGATCAGTGTGTTTTCCTCTTGCATGGCATGAAAATGTCCTCTTCGGCTCAGGTTCTTCCTTCAATGTTCGTCTGTTGGACTTTTTCACCTGTTTTCCGTTCCGGCTGGTAAAATGGTTTGTCTGATCCCTCAGTAGAGTAACATCACTGTCCTCAACAACCTCACTGATTTGAGGAATCGTTCATGTCTGGAGGTTTTCAAGAGTTAGCCCTATCAGCACCAGTGATGATGACTGATCTAACATTACCAGGGAACACGTGATCCACTCTTTGATCCATTAGAGCTGTTAAATATTGCCAGACAGAAAAGAGTTAACACGTAATCATGTTTATCATCCCAGAAGTGTTCATGCGTATTTGACGAATACTGATATTTCAGCTGCTGATTACTCACTCATCTGAAATAATAATGAGAAGAAAAGCCACAAACCAGACAGAGTTACAGCCGTGAAATCCTAAACCTGTACAGTGTGTGTGTGATACTGCATGCGAAGTGCTATTTTAGTTGCTTAATATCCTCAGAAATCTCCAGTTAACAAGACCTAGATCTAGTCTTATTTTATTTGGAGTAAAACATGTCTATTAGTGATAAAGAACCGCTAACATTACTAATGCTGAAACCTTGGTTTATTATAAGCTGGATTCACAGCATCATTCTCTTCTGATGCCTTAAAGTTCCTTCAGAACATCATGGGTTACACAGATGGTTTCATCGGTTATGCGCGGCTCTCTGATTGGTTGTGTGTGTTCCGTCCACCAATCAGGAGGACTCAGATGTGCTGTCAGTGGTCAGCAGCTACTGTGATGTCAGCAGAGGGGGGCGGGGCTTTGAGGAGAGCTCCCTCTGCATCTTGAGTCCCGACTGTGACCTTTATCTGTGTGACGGAGACGACGACCAAAGCTCGGACAGGTAAGCCTGCTAAAGAGCCCCTGCATGCTACTCAGTTTTGAAAGCATCGAGTCCATGCTGTTGTTATGATATTTATCTTGTGCTATAAGAAGTTTTTTGCATTGCATACTTTGCTCCAAGAATGTGTTTTGAGGATAAAAAGGTTGAGAGTGTGTTGAGTTCTGGTCTCATTCTTTCCATATGCAACTTTAATCCCAGTCAGGGTGACGATTCCGTGTACAGCAGCTCTGCCGGTCCTGAGGAATACTCCAGCCTCCTTCATCATCCTCCATCCTACCGTACAATGACCCGCTTGGATCCGCCGCCGCACCGGACGAGCCCCCGTTCCTGGACAGAGGTGCCTCAGAGTCGCCGGGATGGCTTTGGCCAGATCGGTTTTTCTCACGGTGAGGAAAACACCAATATCCGGTTACCATCTGAGCAGCTTGTGGTGTTGTTGGGATAGTCAGAGTGGCAGTTTGAGGTGTCAGGTGGAGTCGGGTTGCACGGGCTTTTCCTGGGTGCTGCGTCATGGTGTATGACTGCAGGGTATCAGTTCACATATTAACACAGGTCACGATCTTGTCTCTCTGTCTGCAGGCAGCGTGAAGGAAGGAAGGGATCGGGAGAGTGGATATTTCTCTCTGGGAAGGGCTGCCGGCAGCAGAGCTCTCCGTGATCAGAGTCCCCCTGCTCCTTATCGGCATTCTGAGAGAGGGCATCCCCTGCCTAGCAACAAAAGCCCAGAACCCAAAGCCGCCATTCCATTTCGGAACCCGGATCTAGGCATCCCCTCGGAAAGGAGAACCTCAGAGTTTCAGAACCCCGAGCAGCTCGCAGAAGACTATCCTGCTCAGTACCCTCCAGACCCGCTGGACCTCAGCGTGGAGGTCGAGGCCCTCGCCGGTCCCCGAGCACTGAGTCCCACCCCGTTCAAACAAGCAGAATCGATCGGTTCCTCTGGCCGAAGAGGTGGACGAAATCCCCACACGTCTCCCTTACGGCATCCGGGAACGCTCAACTCTTCCCAAAGAGGTTCCGGCCTCTCGCGTTCCTCTTCTCCCTCCCGTAGTACCTCCCCGTTCAGACGGGCCGAGTCCAGCTCCTCTCTCAACGCGGTCGGCTTTCGGCCTAGCAGTGTTTCACTCGGACAAGATCGGGCAACGGTCAGTCCGGCACGGAATAGTTACTCTGGAGGTGTGCAGAAAACCCCCCGATCGTTTGCGAGCACCGTAGGCACCCTCAGTACTGTCAGTAAGTCTTACGTGGACCTGAGAGGCTCTTTACAGAAACCCGATACCAACAGCTCCTTCGTTGGGTCTAGAGAAAGCCGTGGAAGCTTGTCGCCTTCCAGACGGAGTTATGAAAGTCCTGCTCTTAGGAAAACTGAAACAAAAAGCCCTTTGTATGAGCACGGTCACGACAGACAGAGTTCCTCCCCCTCAGTGAACCGATTTGATTCAAGAAGCCAGTCCCCTTCCAGACGGAGTTATGAAGGTCCTGCTCTTAGGAAAACTGAAACAAAAAGCCCTTTGTATGAGCGCGGTCACGACAGACAGAGTTCCTCCGCCTCAGTGAACCGATTTGATTCAAGAAGCCAGTCCCCTTCCAGACGGAGTTATGAAGGTCCTGCTCTTAGGAAAGCTGAAACGAAAAGCGTTACATATGAACGCGGTCATGAAAGGCAGAGTTCCTCCCCTTCAGTGGGCCGCTATGATTCAAGAAGCCAGTCCCCTTCCAGACGGAGTTATGAAAGTCCTGCTCTTAGGAAAACCGAAACAAAAAGCCCTTCATATGAACGCAGTCATGATAGACAGATTTCCTCCCCTTCAGTGGGGCGCTATGATTCAAGAAGCCAGTCTCCTTCCAGACGGAGTTATGAAAGTCCTGCTGTTAAGAAAACTGAGACGAAAAACACCTCGTACGAGCGCGGTCATGACAGACGGAGTTCCTCCCCTTCCTCAAAGGGCCGCTATGATTCAAGAAGCCAGTCCCCGATGGGGAGGCCGGAGACAAATGGCTCATCAAGTCAGATTCGAGAGGGTCGACGCAGTGCGTCTCCGGTCAGGAAGGGCTACGGAACGCCCGGCCAATCAGACAGAAGATCTGTGTCGAATGGGCGGAGTTATGACAGAAACAGCCCCTCCCCATCCAGGAAAAGTTATGAAATGCAAAGCCAAACCACAATGAAGACACCAGAAGCAAAGAGCTCCCTTCACAGCTACAACCGAGACAGCCGACACTCTTCCCCAAGTAGAGGTCCACACCAAAACCTTGGCTCATCATCGCTTCGTAAGTCGGAAACGAGCCAGTCCTCATCAAACCGTGGGCCCAAGAGCCGCAGTCCCTCCCCCTTAATGCGGGCCAATGACAGCCCAAGCCAATCTCTTCCCCGTAAGTCAGAGATGTCTTCATGTATGTCTACACTGAGGCGTGACATTGCAGACCACATCCCTCTCAGGAACACTGTGAGTGACAGAACTGGCTCCACCTCTCATGTAAGAAACTCCACAAGTAACCATGATTCAACCCCTTCATCAGGCCGCTGGAGAGGCTCCACCCACTCTCTCAACAGCCAATCAGTCTCACGCAACTCCTCCCCATCACGACACAGCACTGAGAAGAAACATATCAGCTCCTTTCCCAAATCTGTCCCTGTTGTTGCCTGGGAATCGCCACAAGACGGAAGCAAGAAGAGCAGCATGAGGAAAAGCCAAGAGGTGCAAAGCTCCACGCCTAACAACCGGCGAGCGCCGAGCCGACACAGAAGCCCCTCCCCTCCGGTCCAAAGACACACCTCTTCCCAGAGCTCCATGGACTCGGAGTCAAGCCATCTATCCGCCGGCTCGTCGGGTCTTAACCGGGAAGAATATGCCATGATGGCTGACATTCCCAAGGTCAAAACGGTCTTCCAGAGGGAGGGTCCGAGCCAGCTGGGGGGGATCGAGAGCCGGCAGAAACGAGAACTTTCCCGCTACAAACCGGCCAGGTGCACAGAAAATATGTGGTCTTCTCAAAGTCACACAATGTAAAAAAAAGAGTAGCAAAGCCATATATATATATATATATATATATATATATATATATATATATATATATATATTATATTTATTTATATAAGTTGGTCACATTGGGCAAACAGAAAAACTTACCGGTCGATGCCGATATTTGAAAATGCCAAATATTGGCCGATATATCGGTCGACCACTAGTGTAAACGCCAGAGTATGTGTAGAATATTGTGAATCAGATTGCACAAGGGTTTAGTCATATCTTCAGACTCATGGTCGTGATGAGCTAGTGACCCGGGTGAATCTGTGTTTGTGTGTTTCCAGTCACTCCCAGAGCAAATCTCCTCACTGGGAATGGGACGAGCTAGAGGATGAAAGAGACAGTGGTACACTATCAAGAGCTCACTCGTCCAGCTCCCTGCACACACTGGTAATACACACGCCATTATAGCTATCACTATAGTTATTATAATAGTTGCCATTGTTGCTATCGTTCTTGATGTTACAGGCTTCAGAATAATTTAGGTCAGTTAGAAGTCATGTGCCACATTCCTCATTAAAATATTACACAGATCCTGCTGTATGACACTGCACTCAGTGTAGGGGAAAACCACACACCCTTGTACTCTCCAGTGGTTAAACCCAGCCAGCATGAGTATCTTATCCTGAAAGACATCAAAAACCAAACACACACACACTGTTTGCACACACGTCTGCCCAGGTCCATGATCATGAACCTGTGTGCCTCATGCATTATATGTGTGTGTTTGACAGAGAGCGAGCAGTCCGGTTGAGGAGCAGCCGTCCAGATCCTCCGGACAGAAGCAGGTACAGTCACATCTCTGCAGAAACACTCGAGATCCTTCACCGCTTAATTACACCAGTGTGTGTGTGTGTGTGTGTTTGTTCTGCAGAAAGCACACAGGCCCTCAGTGTATTTCTCCTGCAGCGTGGATCAGACTGATGAAGAACCAATGCAACAACAGGCACGTCACTCACACTCACACACACTTACAGGGATCATTCACACACAAATAAAAACCCTGTCATCATTTACACACCATTGTTGTTCCAAACCCGTTTGACTTTCTTCTTCTCTGGAACACAAAAGGAGATGTTATAGGCAGAATGACAGCCTCAGTCGCCATTCACTTTCATTGCATCTTTGAACAGAACTGATTAAATCAACATCTACTTTCTGTCATACGGGTTTGGAACAACACTAGGGTGAGTAAGTGATTAGTGAGTCATTTTTGGATGTAGGCTACTTCACTTTATGAGTCATCTTTTAATCTTAATCTTTTTTTGCTTATTTGACTTATTTTAACTTTATATTCATTTTTAGTTATGTTGGAGTGGACGCTCGCGTACTACTGAGTTCTCCCCATTATTTTAGTAATGTGTTAAACCACCATAGCAGGTTTACTGTGAGAGTATTGTTTGCGCGCTGCTGATTGGTTGCTGTACTGCGCTGGGCGGTTATGATTGGCCGCTCACTTGCGCCGGGCGGTTCTGATTGGATGTTGTGCTTCGCTGGGCGGTTCTGATTGGCCGCTCGCTTCCGCTGAACTGTAATCGGGATCCGCCCCGGCAACACCGACAGCAGCGCGAGTTCCGTCAAACTTACGCTGCGATCTACCGATTAAACCAGTAAAAGTATTATTAAACATGATCATCTTCAGCTTTAGTAAAACTTGACAGCGAGCGGTAACGCTTCTCAGATGCGGCGTGTTTAATCTGCGTTTGTGTTTGTGCTGCGGCTGGATTTGAACATCATGACGGTGAGTTTCACTTTAATTCACTTTAATGTCCGTCGCTCTCAGTGTAAACACGACTGCAGTTTAATTCTGTGTTGTACAAGTCCATTCAAACTCCAGTTAGTGTGTGTTGGCGTGCAGTGTGTGTTGTGTTTGCACGGTACATGAGCAAACACAACTTGTTTTTTTTATATGTGTGTGTTTGTGCGCGCGACACACCCGCGCTCACAGCGCATGCGCATTATTGAGGCTGATTTCTGCTGTTTTCTGGTTCATGTAAATAAACACAAAGTCTGATATTTTAAGTGCTTTGATAATCCTGATCAGAGTTTAGTTCAGCTGTCACCATCACCAGTGTGTGTGTGTGTGTGTGTGTGTGTGTGTGTGTGTGTGTGTGTGTGTGTGTGTGTGTTTTATAAGGCATGTGATCATTGTGTAACTCTAGAATATTTGATCAGATTAGTTTTTCTAATGTTCATTTAAGTGTTCATTTGTCTTTCTGTGTCAAAAACGGTGGTAATCAAATTAAGGCATGAAGCATTAACAACTAATTTAAATTAAATATTTAAAAATGTAATCAAATGAAAATCAAACAATTCCTTTTATTTTTTTTGGCAAAAAAATACTACAACTAAATTTTAATGTAAATGTTATAATTAAAACAATAAATAATAAGTTTTAATAAGTTTGTTATTTACTTTGAAAGGTACAGTCTACATTACAATAGTATTATATTTCTGTCACAATTTCATCCCAATCCCGTGACATTCTGTTACTCAGTAAATCCCATTATAATGACTGGATTTTGTCCGAGTGTTCGTGAATCATTCTAGAAGCCATTGAATCATCATGGTGAATCATTTGATATTGATTCATTGTATGAATCACAAACACTCATTGACTGTAAGAGCGGTTATTAAAGTTTGTTCATTATTATTACTGAACTACAGAAGAACTGATAAGAGTAATCTGTGGTGAAGTACACTAGTGACATATAGCCTATATATGCATATTTTGGTGGAAATAAGGGATGTATTTTGCAATTGCATTGGTTTTTATTAAAAAATTTTGGAAACTGTTTTATTTAGTGATAATTGAACATCAGTTTCACCATCAGTGTCTGCTGTTTCCTGTGCTGTCGTGTTTGTTCCTCACACACTTACACGCATTTGTGTGTGTGTGTGTGAGTGAGTGTGTGTGTGTGTGTGTGCTAAGCATGATGCATTGACACTGCTCTGATACACCTGTCTGTCTGTAGCCTGACCTGCTGAACTTTAAGAAGGGATGGATGTCTAAACTGGACGAGAGTGGAGAGGTGAGACACGTCTGTCTGTCTGTTATCACGATGTTGAATGTGTTTCATCATGACTGACCGTGTGTGTGTGTGTGTGTTCAGTGGAGGAAACACTGGTTTGTGCTGACAGACGCTGGACTGAAGTACTACAGAGACTCTGCGGCGGAGGAGGTGAGAATCACACATGAACACTTATGAACACGACACATGCAAACACGCTAACATGTATGAACACACTAACATGAACACGCTAACATGAAAACATGACATGCTAACATGTATGAACACACTAACATGAACACGCTAACATGAAAACATGACACGTTAACATGTATGAACACACTAACATGAACACGCTAACATGAAAACATTACACGCTAACATGTATGAACACACTAACATGAACACGCTAATATGAAAACATGACATGATAACATGTATGAACACGCTAACATGAAAACATGACATGCCAACATGTATGAACACGTTAACATGAAAACATGACATGCTAACATGTATGAACACGCTAACATGAAAACACAACACGCTAACATGTATGAACACACTAACATGAACACGCTAACATGAAAACATGACATGCTAACATGTATGAACACGCTAACATGAAAACATGACATGCTAACGTATGAACACACTAACATGAAAACAACACGCTAACATGTATGAACACGCTAACATGAAAACACGACACGCGAACACGCTAACATGTATGAACACGCTAACATGGAAACACGACACGTGAACACGCTAACATAGAAACACGACACGCTAACATGTATGAACACGCTTACATGAAAACACGACACGCTAACATGTATGAACACGCTAACATGAAAACACGTCACGCTAACATGTATGAACACACTAACATGAACACGCTAACATGAAAACATGACACGTTAACATGTATGAACACACTAACATGAACACGCTAACATGAAAACATGACATGCTAACATGTATGAACACACTAACATGAACACGCTAACATGAAAACATGACACGCTAACATGTATGAACACACTAACATGAACACGCTAACATGAAAACATTACACGCTAACATGTATGAACACACTAACATGAACACGCTAATATGAAAACATGACATGATAACATGTATGAACACGCTAACATGAAAACATGACATGCCAACATGTATGAACACGTTAACATGAAAACATGACATGCTAACATGTATGAACACGCTAACATGAAAACACAACACGCTAACATGTATGAACACACTAACATGAACACGCTAACATGAAAACATGACATGCTAACATGTATGAACACGCTAACATGAAAACATGACATGCTAACGTATGAACACACTAACATGAAAACAACACGCTAACATGTATGAACACGCTAACATGAAAACACGACACGCGAACACGCTAACATGTATGAACACGCTAACATGGAAACACGACACGTGAACACGCTAACATAGAAACACGACACGCTAACATGTATGAACACGCTTACATGAAAACACGACACGCTAACATGTATGAACACGCTAACATGAAAACACGTCACGCTAACATGTATGAACACACTAACATGGAAGCACGACATGTGAACACGCTAACATGGAAAAATGACATGTGAACACACTAACATGAAAACACGACACGGTAACGTATGAACACGCTAACAAGGAAACACGACATGTGAACACGCTAACATGTATGAACACGCTAACATGCAAACACGACATGTGTGAACACGACACATGCGAACACGCAAACATGTATGAACAAGCTAACAAAGAAACACGACACGTGAACACGCAGACATGTATGAACACGGTATCATGCGAACACATGTGAACGCGAACACGCAAACATGTATGAACATGCTATCATGCAAACACAACACACACGAACACGTGTGAACACACAAACATGAATGAACATGTGAACATGACACACGCATGAACACAACAAACACGAATGCGCATGAACACGACACACGCGAACACGTGTGAACACGCAGACACGCATGACCATGCGAACACGACACGCGCGAACACGACACGCGCGAACACGACACGCGCGAACACGACACGCGCGAACACGACACGCGCGAACACGACACGCGCGAACACGACACGCGCGAACACGACACACGCGTGAACACGCAGACACGACATGCGCGAACACGACATTCAGATTTCTGTGGAAACCATCATACATTTAATTTTTCAGGATTCTCTGATGAGCAGAAAGCTCACGAGAACAGCATTTATTTGAAACAGGATCTTCTACTGTGAACTTTCCGCACTTTAACGCAGTGAATGTCAGATTTAGCATGATAGTGAATTCCTGAAGAGTGTGTGTGTGTGATATCTGCTCAGAGAGACGAGGTGGATGGAGAGATCGACCTGAAGTCGTGTGTGAAGGTGTTGGAGTTCGACGTGGAGAAGAACTACGGCTTCCAGATCCAGGTCAGTTGAGACGAGCGTGTGTGTGTGTGTGTGTGTGTATGTGTGTGATCCTGTCCGGACCTGCTGCATTCCTGTTCCTCTGATGCTCACAGTCTCTGACTCTCTCCTGTTCCTCAGACCACAGACGCCGCCTTCACACTCTCAGCTATGACTGCTGGGATACGGAGGAACTGGATCGAGGTTCTGAGGAAGAACGTTCAACCCAGCAGCTCTCCAGACCTCACACAGTCAGTGACACACACACACACACACACACACACACACACTCACACTCACACACACACACACACTGACGCACACTGTGTTTCCTCCCTCAGGCTGTCGAGCCTCAGCAGTGATAAAGAAAACGCTCGTCACCGACTGCGCAGCCAATCAGAGGCCTCCTCCACCACCGCAAACCCCGCCCACAGCAAGTTTGACTATGTGGAGCTGTCGCCCGTAGCCACGCCTCCTACTCCTGCCTCCGCAAATCAGAGAGAGTCTGGGGAGGGGCAGGTGAGAGAGCACAGCCAATGGCAGGAGGAGCGTCGGCGTGACGACACCCACAACCAGTGGGAGGCAGTGCTGTCGAGGAAGGGGGCGGGCCTGTCGGAACAGAAGCGAATAGAGGAGGAGATCGAGAAGAAGTGGGCGGAGTTTGAGCGGCTGCCACTCAAGGAGATGAGGTCACTCCCACCGATGGGCTCGTCAGCCAATCAGGCTCTGGAGAGGGAGGTAGTGCGTGGATACTGTCTATCTGCTCTCATGAATGACTTTATGAGAACTGAATAGAACACAGAGAGACTCGTGAGCCCTTATAACGCATTCGGCTCCTGTTGCTAAATATATTTAGCTTCTTTCCCATATATTACGGCCAGAGCTCGCTCTTTCTCTCTCTCTCTCTCTCTCTCTCTCTCTCTCTCTCTCTCTCTCTCTCTCTCTCTCTCTCTCTCTCTCTCTCTCTCTCTCTCTCTCTCTCTCTCTCTCTCTCTCTCTCTCTGCTTGTTTTTTCAGTTAACATGCGCCTTGTCACAAGCGCAGCAGTCTATAACTAATATAATGTTATATTCAAATTAAATTTCTCGTTATTATTATTATTATTATTATTTTTTATTTTATTTTTTCGTTTTTGCTATAGTTCAAGTATTATTCGAAATGTCAAAGAATTTGCAAGTAAGTAAAAACTCTTCAGACTGTTTTTTAAGCTCATGTTCCACCCGGCCACAATTGATCCGTTAAAACGGCTGCATGTTTTTTTAATGCGTTATAAGGGTTAATTTAGCGATCAAATGATTAAATGAGCTCCATAAAGACCTTATGGAGCTTTATTGGCAGTCATTTGTTCTGCTCTCTGTGTGTGTGTGTGTGTGTGCATGAGTGTTACCTGTCCAGCACAGCTGCGCCCCTGCAGAAGGCTTTACCTCCGCGTGTCTCTCTCTGTCCTGCAGGTGGCGTCTCTGAGGCAGCAGCTGGCGGGGCTGGGGGCGGGGCTTGGGTCGGGGTGGGTGGGGCCAGCGTGCTGTGGGGCGGAGTCTCGCTGCAGGGACAGTCTGCAGCAGATGGAGCGTGTGCACAGGGAGGCTCTGGAGCAGCTGGAGCGACAGCACACACTGCAGATCAGCGCTCTGGAGAGAGAGAGAGACTCGCTGCTGAGGGAGGAGACGGACGCCACTTCGAGAGGTACTGGCCACTCCCACTAACATGTGACCCTATAGATACCAACCGCGGCTCAGGTACTGGCCACTAACATGTGACCCTATAGAGGCCAACCGCGGCTCAGGTACTGGCCACTCCCACTAACATGTGACACTATAGAGGCCAACCGAGGCTCAGGTACTGGCCACTCCCACTAACATGTGACCCTATAGAGACCAACCGCGGCTCAGGTACTGGCCACTCCCACTAACATGTGACACTATAGAGGCCAACCGAGGCTCAGGTACTGGCCACTCCCACTAACATGTGACCCTATAGAGACCAACCGCGGCTCAGGTACTGGCCACTCCCACTAACATGTGACCCTATAGAGACCAACCGAGGCTCAGGTACTGGCCACTCCCACTAACATGTGACACTATAGAGGCCAACCGAGGCTCAGGTACTGGCCACTCCCACTAACATGTGACACTATAGAGGCCAACCGCGGCTCAGGTACTGGCCACTCCCACTAACATGTGACACTATAGAGGCCAACCGAGGCTCAGGTACTGGCCACTCCCACTAACATGTGACACTATAGAGACCAACCGAGGCTCAGGTACTGGCCACTCCCACTAACATGTGACACTATAGCGAGAAACCGCGGCTCAGGTACTGGCCACTCCCACTAACATGTGACCCTATAGCGAGAAACCGCGGCTCAGGTACTGGCCACTCCCACTAACATGTGACACTATAGCGAGCAACCGCGGCTCAGGTACTGGCCACTCCCACTAACATGTGACACTATAGAGGCCAACCGCGGCTCAGGTACTGGCCACTCCCACTAACATGTGACACTATAGAGGCCAACCGAGGCTCAGGTACTGGCCACTCCCACTAACATGTGACACTTTAGAGGCCAACCGAGGCTCAGGTACTGGCCACTCCCACTAACATGTGACACTATAGCGAGCAACCGCGGCTCAGGTACTGGCCACTCCCACTAACATGTGACACTATAGAGGCCAACCGCGGCTCAGGTACTGGCCACTCCCACTAACATGTGACACTATAGAGGCCAACCGAGGCTCAGGTACTGGCCACTCCCACTAACATGTGACACTATAGAGGCCAACCGAGGCTCAGGTACTGGCCACTCCCACTAACATGTGACACTATAGAGGCCAACCGAGGCTCAGGTACTGGCCACTCCCACTAACATGTGACACTATAGAGACCAACCGAGGCTCAGGTACTGGCCACTCCCACTAACATGTGACATTATAGAGACCAACCGAGGCTCAGGTACTGGCCACTCCCACTAACATGTGACCCTATAAACGTCAGCTACATTGTTTTTATAGACAACGTCTATTAAATGAATAATATTATATTTCTCCATTGTTTTCTATTTGATGACATCATTGGCAGTGCTGTGAATGATGTTCACACGTGTGTGTTTGTGTTGTCAGTGATGGAGGCGTTACAGAAAGCACACAGAGAAGAGCTGGAGAAAACCACACAACTCTCAGAGACACGTGGGATGGACACACACACGCTTAACAAACAACAACAGTGAGTACACATATACACACACACACACACACACTTAACAAACAACAACAGTGAGTACACACACTTAACAAACAACAACAGTGCACACACACACGCTTAAACAACAACAGTTCGTAATCATACACTCAAAAGTGAGTACTCGAACACACACTCAACAGTGAGTACTCACACACACACACACACACACACACACACACACACACACACACACACACACACTCAACAGTGAGTACTCTCACACACACACACACTCAACAGTGGGTACACACACACACACACACACACACTCAACAGTGAGTGCTCACACACACACACACACTCAACAGTGAGTACTCTCTCACACACACACACTCAACAGTGAGTACTCTCTCTCACACACACACACACACACACACACACACTCAACAGTGAGTACTCTCTCTCACACACACACACACACACACACACACACACACACACTCAACAGTGAGTACTCTCTCTCACACACACACACACACACACACACACACACACACACACTCAACAGTGAGTACTCTCTCTCACACACACACACACACACACACACACACACACACACACACACACACACACACACTCAACAGTGAGTACTCTCTCACACACACACACACACACACACACACTCAACAGTGAGTACTCACACACATACACACACACACACACACACACACACACACACTCAACAGTGAGTACACACACACACACACACACACACACACACACACACACTCAACAGTGAGTGCTCTCTCACACACACACACACACACACACACACACACACACACACTCAACAGTGAGTACTCTCTCTCTCTCACACACACACACACACACACACACACTCAACAGTGACTACACACTCAACAGTGAGTACTCACACACGTACACGCTCAACAGTGACCACACACACACACACACACACTCAACAGTGAGTACTCTCACACACACACACTCAACAGTGAGTACACACACACACACACACACACACACACACACACACACACTCACTCAACAGTGAGAACTCTCTCACACACACACACACACACTCAACAGTGAGTACTCTCTCACACACACACACACACACACACACACACTCAACAGTGAGTACACACACACACACACACACACACACACTCAACAGTGAGTACTCACACACACACACACACACTCAACAGTGAGTGCTCTCACACACACACACACACACACACACACACACACACACACACTCAACAGTGAGTACTCTCTCTCTCTCACACACACACACACACACACACACACACACACACACTCAACAGTGACTACACACTCAACAGTTAGTACTCACACACGTACACGCTCAACAGTGACCACACACACACACACACACACACACACACACACTCAACAGTGAGTACTCTCACACACACACTCAACAGTGAGTACACACACACACACACACACACACACAAACACACACACACTCACTCAACAGTGAGTACTCTTTCACACACCCACAGACACACACACACACACACACACACACACACACACACTCAACAGTGAGTACTCTCTCTCTCTCACACACACACACACACACACACACACACACACACTCAACAGTGACTACACACTCAACAGTGAGTACTCACACACGTACACGCTCAACAGTGACCACACACACACACACACACACACACACACACACACACACTCAACAGTGAGTACTCTCACACACACACACACACACACTCAACAGTGAGTACACACACACACACACACACACACACACACACACACACTCACTCAACAGTGAGAACTCTCTCACACACACACACACACTCAACAGTGAGTTCTCTCACACACACACACACACACACACACTCAACAGTGAGTACACACAGACACACACACACACACACACACACACACACACACACACTCAACAGTGAGTACTCACACACACACACACACACACACACACACACACACACACACACACACACACACACACTCAACAGTGAGTGCTCTCACACACACACACACACACACACACACACACTCAACAGTGAGTACTCTCTCTCTCTCACACACACACACACACACACACACACACACACACACACACTCAACAGTGACTACACACTCAACAGTGAGTACTCACACACGTACACGCTCAACAGTGACCACACACACACACACACACACACACACACACACACACACACACACATACTTGTTTTTGCTACGTCGTGGGGACTCCTGACTAGAAGGTGACACGTGGGGACAGCAATTTCTTAATACAATAAAGCCATAATTTTTAATCAGAAGTGTCTGGGGGAATTTTTGAATCCCAAAAATCAACTTTTTTTTCAGAAATTCTTAAGTTTAAAAAGGTGAATATTTGTCTGGTTTTTCTATTCCGGTGGGGACCTGCCTATTGTGTCTTACCCAAAACCACCACCGAGGGGCGCTATTATGAGTTAGCTTTTGGTTATCTAGTTTTAATACAAATTTAAACTTGTACCAGATAAACAATAAATATTAAGTTTACATCATCATTAAAGAGTTGTTTAAAAGGGAGAATTGTCTTTATTTATATTTTTATGGATTTTTACTTTATTTTACAATTTACAAATTCCCATAAACTCTTGTATTTGAATAGAGCATTTGTATGGATGTAAACAGTGACAACAGCCTCACCTCACTTCCTGTTTAACAGGAATCTATTATTCTTCAACTGAGAATCTGAAAAGGTTTACATTTGGATAAATAAGACAGTCATGTTGTATGGCAAGCAGGAAATGTTCACGGGTATCATTGTGTTTGCTGAATAATTATTTGTGCATACTGGAATCAACTCTGAATTAAAACAAGAGCACATGCTGGCATTCAACAGGGTTGCAAGATATATTGCTATTTGCTATTTGTGTTTTTTCTTATTCGTCATCCTAAAAATATTTCACGCACAGAAACCTATGAAACCCAATGAGTGCGATGTGTATTAATGCGTTGCGGAATAATTCGCAATAATTCCTTTTTTTTTTAATTTTTTTTTATGCAAATGTGCCACAGTTTTGGACCACACTGAATTATTTTGAGTAGAAGACATTTGATGTACAACCCCCCATAAACCTCCCCAAGAAAAGTTTGGAAATTTGGGTAATTACAACAAAAACAAGATTCTACAATTTCTTAATGCTCTTGAACATTTATTTAACTTGTGTTTTGAAACACATTTTGAACATCTTGTTGCCTTCAACAAACATCTTCCTTTTCTTCTACATTTTTCGCTTTAAGGCATCAATACGATTCTTAACATAAAATTTCACCCCCTCCCAACTTCTCCCCCGAAGTGCCGCTGGTGACCTTTCAATGCACTCCATGCACTGGGCTTTACCAGGAACCTTCCCAGAGTGGATGTAGTCCATCAGAGTTTTTTCCACAGCCTGGATCTCTTCTTTAGACCACTTTCTCCGTGGGTTTTGTGTAGATACTGAATAAAAGAAAAATAAATAGGCTATTAGTAATTGTGATTGGGATAAAAGTAATTGTTAACCCACACGACATGAACGTGAATAACATCAAATAAATACATGGTATTCAGTTTTTCTCTCATTGTCTCACAGTTTTATACATACTTTTTTGCTAAAATCTAGTTCGCATGGTTGAAAATCTGTAAATTCTGGCACATGTTTGCAAGCATGATACCTAGTAACAATATAAACAGTGATACTGTATTAATAAGGACTATTTTGACAAAAATATCGCTGGTAATTTAGTCACTATCTAAGATGTGTATTGGATCTGGGCTGAAAATGGACCAAGCCAAACATGACAAAATATTTAGGTTTTATTGGTCATAACCATAAATGACTGCTTGGGAAATTGAAGAAGTAAATTTGTAGGACCTTTCCCTTTTCTTTTCTTTACATGTTTAAGCCTTTAGAAATGAAACATTTACGATATAGGACCTAATTAAAGCTGCACATAATGGGAGGGGTTTACCCAAGCTTAAATTATATTGGCCCACGGTGACCAACGGCAACACATCTAAAAAAACACAATTATAAGGATTTTGCTTGGAAATGAAAATATAATTACAAATTTATGATCAATTTATTATATGGTGTAAATATACTGAAAAATATTATGAAATACAATATATTGAATAATATACAAGGAATTGCCACTTTTCATTTATAAAAAAATATATATTTAAAATATATTTACACTGTAAAATGTCATTAATTGAGTGTACTTCAAAAACACGAGGAACAAGATTTCCTTACATTTCTTAAGGGGGTGTTTTAATCAAAGTTGTAATTTACTAGTACAAAGACTTAAGGGTGTTGGGACAATGATAGACTTTGTATTTATTTCTATTTATTAAACTGTAAATACATTGTGCATGTCTGAAACTTCACTGAATAAATGCATTTAAAAAAGAATAACTCCAATACAGTTACATAGTTTTTAGATAAAGCAACATGTAGCATATTCTCAATGTTTCTTGATCTTCTGCTGGACTGAAGCACAGGCTCTGTTCTTCAGCACAAACCCTTTAAACCCCAACAGAACATTAAACACTAACAGGTCTGTGAAGATCTCAGCAGAGGAGGGTTAAACAGCTCCACAAACAGCATTACCAACTTCACTTATTACTAACCAGACTGACTTTATTTCTGTCAGACGTCTACACAAGTTCTTACAGAGAATTAACATTTAGATTTAGATTGAGATTTAGATGTTGATGATTTATTGAAAATAACATAATATTAGTCACCAGATTGTGATCAGTGTTTGATTTTAGTTGGGCTCTCGACTTTATAACATTATAACATCAGCAGAAGAACAAGAAACATTGAGAATATGCTGCATGTTGCTTTATTTAAAATGTAGAAATCTATTGAAGTGATTTCTATTAACTTCTATGTTAAGTTGATGTTTTTTTGTATTTATTCAGTAAAGTTCAGTCAATAAATACAAATAAATTCAGTCATTGTCCCGACACTCTTTTGTATGTCATTCTATTAGAAACTTTCAATTTTGATTAAAACGCCCTTGAAATTTAAGCAAATCCATAAATGTTTTCCACGTTTTCGAAGTACACTCAACTAATGACATTTTACAGTGTAAATATATTGTGAATACATTTCTCCAATAAGTATATTTACACCATATACTTATCATAATATATTGATCATAAATATTGGAAATATATTTTCATTCCGTAAGGGTATCTAGTCGCGAGCCTGAATTCTCAGACAGTTCTGTCCAATACAACACTTGTAGATTAAGAAATGGTCCGTACACAGTCGCTGTATGGAGAGAAGTAGCCAGTAAAATAAGCACTTCCTCCACTTTGGATCTGCCATGCTGCTGTTACAAAGCTCCATCAGCACAGATCACTGAAACAAAGACGTTTTCCACTTTTCACCAAATTTGACCTCCACATTAAATTTAAAGGGTTAGTTCACCCAAAAATGAAACTTCTGTCATTAATTACTCTCCCTCATGTCGTTCCAAACCTGTTAGACCCTAGTTTATCTGCAAAACACAAATGAAGATATTTTTGATGAAATACGAGAGGATTCGGTTCTTACATAGGCAGCAACGTCACTACAACTTTCAAGGCCCAGAAAGGAAGTAAAGACATTGTTAAATAGTCCAAGTTATGAAGCGATGAGAAAACCTTTTGTGCACATATTTTAATAATGTCTTTATTAACTTTCTGGGCCTTGAAAGTTGCAATGGCGTTGTTGCATATGAATGGATCAGAATCCTCTTAGATTTCGTCAAAAATAACTTCATTTGTGTTTCAAAGATGAACAAATGTCTTACGGGTTTGGAACAACATTATGGGGAGTAATTAATGACAGAATTCTTTCATTTTTGGGTGAACTAACCCTTTAAGGGAACCCTGTTGTCAATATAAATGGGTCTCTTTGTAGATTCCAATTAAAATGACTTAATTCTGACTTTCACAAAAAATGGAAAGAGTGACATTTCATAAGACATTTGAAAAACAGCTTACCCTTTGTTGTGTGTGGTTTGTCCAAGTGCTTGCCAATTGGCTGCAGTTCTTTATCCTTGCCTGTTATAAAACATATGAGTACAACAGAGGAGACTTTAAATACAGATAATATACAGTAATGGCACAAAATGCTGACTAAATGGATACCAGTAATTGTGCCATACATCTAATTTACCAAATATATTGGGGTTTATTTTGATATGAAATGATATGAAAAAAAAATAAAAGCAAGTGAAACCATGCAAATCATAAAGTACTGGTTCTTTAAAAGGAAAACAATCTCAGAAGTCTTCATAATCCTCCTGTTTAATTTAAATCGTATTACCTTTGGATGGTTGTTCAACTTCATTAGTGGACTCCATTGATTTGTCTGGACAAATAATAGCTCTCTTAGTAAAAGAATATTAAACAAGCAATCCTAAATATCAGTAAGCACACTCAAACTGTTCTTCCAGTAATATTCTAGCCTTTTCTAGCTTTCCCATCATTCCCTTTCAGTAGCTGACTACATACCTGCTGAATCTGAAGGTGAAGCACCATTTCCAGTCTCATTTTCAGAGTCTGATCCATCACTGTCCATCAGTACTCTCTCTATAAAACATTTGACAAAAAAAAAACATCTATGGAGGAATACGTGTAAATGAATTTACTTAGTTATTAACTCAGGCCTGTTTTACCTTGTGGATCAATCTGGATCTCATCAAGATTCCTTCCTTTGAACTCAGATAGCTGTCCTCGTTCCATGGCCATAAGAATCTTACTTATCTTCGCAAGCTGTAATGTGCCTTCGGGTAACCTATAATACTGCCGATGGACCCTGATGTCATGTCCGAGAAAGTCAGCGAGGTCATCCATTTCATTGTCCTTTAAGTTGAGCACCTTGGACATAGTGGCCATGTGCTTTCTCAGTTTCGTGGAGGATAATGCCTCTGGGTGTTTTGCTCCGCAGCTTTGAGCAATCTTACGAATAACATCTGATCCTCTGAAGTGACTGAGTGCTTGTGGTCTTCCAAACATGAACACATTCTCATCGGGCACTTCACAGTTACGGCGAGTCTTGACAAGTAGCTCCATCGATGTCAGCATATCCGGTGTGAGAAGAATGGGGACCTTTCGTCCTCGTTTGCCTCTTATCTCAATTCTTTGGAAGTGCTCACAAAGTTTCTTCTCAAGGTCTGACAAAGCGAGCTCTACATCTGGATGAGTCAACGAGGTATCCCTCAGTGTAAAAGCAATAAGGGACATCTTGGATACTTCTCCTTCTCTTCTACGATTAAAAAGTATTACCTGACAAAGTGTCATTTTTGCAAGTTCTGCCCAGTTCTTGTTACTGGGTTCTTCCTCAAGTTTTGTTTGGTACTCGTTACTCTGTCTGTCAAGATACTGGTGCATTTTTTTCACATCTTCAGCGAAGGGAAGGAGTTGCGGAGAGTTCCATTTTGCCTCGCTCAAATTTCGGAGGGCCTGGGATGACACACACTCACTCCATTTAGTGTCACAGATTTGTTTGAAGGCCTGCACATTGTTAAGAGCATTCTTATCGCCTGACATCATTGCCTCGCATTCAATAATGCTGGCCAGTTTCTTGAGGTTGTGCCCTAACTTTAGTGCTAAAGATGGTGCTTTGAATGTGTTCGTTTCATCATTCAAGCCAGACACACTGTGAACTGCTTCGATCACATGAGGAAAATTAGCGGGTACAAAGAAGTCTGACACCTCCTTCAACTTGCCAGTCTCTTTTCCTTGGAGAACTAGTCGCCCTGTCTCGCGCATCTTTTGCCTGATATATTCATGTTTTGTGACATCATGGCCATGCTTATTAAAGAGATGTTGCCCTAATTTTAATATGATTTTCTCTTTGCGGACAACATTTGTTATCTTATCCTCATGCATTTCAAGCACCATTTTCCAAAATCGTGCATTCACACTCTCTGGAACTGGTTCAGTATACGAGCAAAGGGCCTGAACTCGAGTTTTTCCTGGCTTCATTCCTTTGACTTTTTTGCTAAGATGGCATCTCTGCATGTGTCTCCATAATGATTTCCTCTTTAAGTAGGCCTCACAGTTTACACAGTGTAAGTAATCACTTGCTGTTACTGGTGCAATGGATTGCTGTCGGGGTATCACCAGTCCTTCTCCTTCTTTAAGCACCCGAGTATTATGACAACGGTTCCCTTTATTTCTCAATAAACTCAGCTGTAATCTTCGCTCTTTAGACCCTTTCGGAAATGCAACTGCTCTTGCCACCTCTGGCTTATCTTTGTGCTTTGATTCCAAATGGCGAGCCATTTTACTGAATGGTTTAGAGCAGAACAAGCAGAAGTACTTTTTGCTGTATAGTCGGCCGCCATCTGTTTTCTTCTTCAGCATCATGACCTTCACATTAGAAGTATCAGGTGAAGAGGATTGGCCGCTGATATGCTCATCCGATGAAGAGGAATCGCCGCTGTCATGTTCGTCACATAAAGAGGATTGTCCGGTGTCATTTTCAACAGATGAAAAGGAATCTTTGGTTCCACTGGTAGCCGAGGAACTAGAACGTGTCACACGCTTTCTTTTACATGGTTTAGATCTTGATGCTTTTGACTGAAACTTTCTTCTCTTTTGCTGTTTGACATTTTTTGCTAAACTCTCTTCCGTTGCTGACCTGTCACTCTCTGATTGATCCTCTGTGTCCGGTATATACTCGCTGAACTCTGAATTTGATTCTTCGGTTTCATAACCAAGCATTTTCCTGTCAGGCTGTGAATAAAACGTAGGAGTTAGAAGTCTTGATCAGGAATGACAAGACAAACAAACATACTGCAATTACGAATGCCTGTCCAAAGTGAAACATTCAGTGTGCAGATTTTATAAATAATTATGCAACTTAATTTTCAGACTGTAGTGGCAATACTATTAGTAGTGGCATTAGCAATGCATGAATATAGCAAAAAATTATAACCATTGAGTCGATTCATTGCTGATAGAGAAATATGTCAAGAAATCCGATGTGTGCTTAAGGAAATACAAGATTATGAACAAAAGAAAAAAGATAGCAACACAGGTTTCTCATTTGCTTTGCATTCAGATATTATTGGCGCTTTTTTCGCAGACACTCATAGCACGAGCGTGATCATCTGATGAGTGAATAACTCTTCTGACAGCCATCTAAGAAGGGGGGAGTTGGGCGGGTGGGATGAGCATCCCTATTGGACGAATCTATTCGTAATGACCATGAGCACAGTCTGTATTTGGACTGGCTTGGCTTTGCTAGCGTCGTGGTTGCTAGGGTTGGGTAGCTACAGACAGACCCGGTGCTAATACGGCACTAATGTTCCTTAACGACCATTATCTAACGTTACCGGACTGAATATCAATGCGGATTTCTGTGCTTCATTTCGGTGCTACTCTTATGCCTGTGCTTCTCTTGGATGCTCTGAAAACGGAACAGAAACATCGCTTCGCTGCACGTGACGCTAGTCAGCAGCTAACTTTAGCATTCCATTAGCTAGTAGCTGGATTAAACATGGTTAAAATGCTGGCCAAACAGTGTAATGTATGACTGTATTTCACTGTAGACTAGGGGTGGAACGGTATATGTATTCGTATTGAACCGAAACGGTACGGTGTATACATTTAACGTTACACATATAATAATACATGGTATAAAAATAAATAAAACTCGCGTGCAAAAAAATGCGGAACTACTGTTAGATACGCGGGTTCTTTAGGGACACCTAATCTGCAGCCCCGCCTTAGCTCAGGCTGCGATGTAAAGATGGAAATGTTGGAATAGGTTGTGTGTGTGAGAGGGAGAGAGAGGCACAGGTGCGATCGAAAAGTCGCGTGTGTATAAAGTTGTTAAGTGTTCACTGTTTACTTTATTGTGCGCGCGTGAGTGTGTTTGAGGCGCGATCGAACAGTGGAAACATAAAAACATACTCTGTCATGTTGTTTATAGGCTACAGGACATCATTCAAACTGCAAAGTGTTTAAGTTAGCCTACTGTTATTAAAATTTTAAGGAAAACAAATATATTAATCTGAAATGTAGCAAATTCATTTTCAATTCATTCAGGTACAATTATCAAACACATCTCAAGGTCTTTTGTACAAGTGCAGATTGGTCAATAAATAAGTGTTCAATAAATGTTTTTGTTGAGAAATTGTCTATCTTAAGTAATTATTTGTGTTACATTTTATCTTTCAAATAGAGGTTAAAAACAAGCACATAATCGGCCAAAATAAATCGGCAGCATTTATCGGCCATCGGCCAACCCGGATTTCAAAAGATCGGTATCGGCATCGGCCTGAAAAAAAACTAATCGGTCGACCTCTAGCTTTATTTTGGGGAACCCTGTGGCTCACTGTCTAGGGTGCAGACTGAGCACTGTGACCTGGGCTCAAATCTAACCCAGGCCCTCTACTGCATGCCAACAAATTACCAATGTGTGGGCCAACTTCTGACTAGAAGGGCCTGCTGACTGAAAACGGCAAGCTCAATGTTATGATGTTGAAAAATGCCCCAACGTTCACTTGTTTTACAAACATAAGAATGACCTAGCAACCGAAGATATATAAACGAAAGCATTTAATACAACTAACCTTTGTTTTCATGCTCTGATATAAAAACATGGTCTTCTCCCGTTCATCATTTACAGTTTTCGTGTGCGCCTTCATGTATCGGTTTTCACAAGCATTGTGATGTGCTCTAAGTTTCTGGAGGTGACCCAAGTGACAGCTTTGAACCTACAAAACAAACAAACAAAAAAGGTTTTTGGAAGCTTTTCTTTTGCCATTTATGCTACCTCCAGAACTGAACCTTCAAATAAGGATTTATTGTTGACAGCAAACACTCTACCATGTGAGCCACAGGGGATCCCCTATATTCCACGGAACAACTCATAAAGAGCAGCAAAATAAAAGGATAAAATAGAATTCAAATAGAATTTCTCAAATTAGAAATGTCTTAGTTATGGATACAGTGTCCTGTAACACAATTGTGACCCTGGACCACAAAACCACAAAAATCTGAATACATAATCTTTCCATTGATGTATGGTTTGTCAGGACAGGACAATATTTGGCTGAGATACAACTATTTGTAAATCTGGAATCTGAGGGTCCAGAAAAATCGGAATATTGAGAAAATCGCCTTTAAAGTTCTCCATTTCTATTGGCGATTGTGCTGCATCCACTCACAAAAATAAATGTTTTATATATTTGAGGTAGGAAATTTACAAAATATCTTCATGGATCATAATCTTTACTTAATATCCTAATGATTTTTCGCATAAGAAAAATCTATAATTTTGACCCATACAATGTATTGTTGGCTATTGCCACAAATATACCCGTGCAACTTAAGACTGGTTTTGTGATCTAGGGTCACAATTGTGTTTGTCCGGTATAGGTTCAGTTGGTTGCCAACTATATAGTTAGTTAGTTAGTGTTAGTTATATCAATTTATAATAATGTAGTATTAAATAATAAAAAATAAAAAATAACTTCTAAAACTGTTTTGTCCCTTACCTCAACCAACAGTTTTATTTATATAACCCTGATGGCAGATGGCAGATTCTTCTAGAATGATCATTTTTATCAAGCTTGTATATTTAAATTCAATTATTTCACTTAAATGACAATGAAGATTACCTATTAATTGTCATTTAAGTGAAATTACAGAACTTAAATATACAAGCTTGATAAAAATGATCATTCTATAAGAAAATTTCAGATGGCAGATATATATATGTTTATCTGTGGATATAGCCTACCTTTGTCTTCTCTTCTGTCACATCATCTGTCACATCATCTGTCACATCATTCACTGCAATGTAAATCAAAAAGTATTGTTATTTACCGTAAAATATTTTTCCATTTTACTTCCTCCTACTATAGCCCTTATGCACCAGAGAAACAAGCGCGCTGCATCTTTAGAATATTGTCTTTGAACTTCCGTTTTTGCGGACGCTCTGTATATCTCTATGGCATTCGCTCTCCAGGAGTAATTAGCTTTTGAAGTGGATTTTCTTAATGTAAAGTTAATGAAGATGTCTTAACAAATGTCAGTAGAACGGGAAGATTTTAAAACGAGCCGTTCATTCATAAATAGACAAGATCGCTGTGAAAATACAGACCGGAAGACAAAAGACAACGAGCTACATAAGGTCTATAGGATTAGGCTTAAACAAGAGAATCATCAGTATCGAATAACAAACTAATACATTTAAAATAAGTATATCAAAATAAGGCTGATATCAAAGACACCAATTTAGCAAAACCTGTATTTACCACAAATTTAATGTGAACTGTGACTTTTAATTTCATACAATGATAAAAAATTACAACAAAACAAACTTAACTATCGTATCGGCTGAAATTGACAGTACACAGGACAACATGTTGTATTTCCTCAGCACGAAGTTAATTATATCAGTGGTTCAGTAACTGGACATTACTAACATGTCAAGTTTAGGGATAATTGGCCAAATTTATTTAGCCATTAGAAATTCATTTTCACCAACGATGAATGCATGTAAAATACATTTTTTAGATATCAGCGAGGTATTTTTTTATCTTTATATTGAACATGAAGAAAAGTACACTTGGTTTCACAATAACATGATCATATGGCTAGACATATTTATCTCGTTTAATGCCACAATACCAAATCTTCTGTCCTTTGAAAGCGTCTCAAATGTTTAACAAAAAAGTAAAAATACTGAAATGTTTTTTTAAATGAACTTTTTCACTAAAATAAGCAGAGATAATCACCTACTTGACTTTAATTTCTAACAGATGATCTGTTTTATTTTTTTATCAAACCGTAAAGAAAATGTACAGATCAAGTTATAACAAAAAAAAAATGTAAGTTTACAAAAATCAACCTTAGATTATATTAATTACTACAATCATCACTTAATTACTTTGTGATAATGTAGTGGCCTCTAAACTTCTATTTAAACTGACCGGTTATTAATTAAAACATTATTTACCTAAACAAAAGATAGCAGATTAAAAAATTGAATTTCATGCACATCCATGAACTTGGCATGGTGTTGCAAGAGAATGAAAGGAGGGCGCATGGGGGGCTATGTTGGATATTTCTTTTTCTCCAAGATTGTGCTTTTAAAAACCTTGGTTACTCTGGCTCATTAAGCTACATATATAAGCTTTAAGAATTAGGCTATTTTAAGTAATAAATGACGCACTACAATTTGACATAGCCTACCACAAATGAGTAAAATGTGTTTTGTAACCTACTATGTGCGTTCGATATAGAGGCGATGTCAAAAGCGTCAGTATATGACGCCCTAGGATGAGAATGCCCAAGGCGTCATATACTGACGCTTTTGACATCGCCTCTATATCGAACGCACATGGCACCCTTTAGCGTCAATATGAGACGCAGATAGATATGGGCCAGAAGGCGCGTCAGTATATGACGCCCTAGGATGAGAATGCCCAAGGCGTCATATACTGACGCTTTTGACATCGCCTCTATATCGAACGCACATGGCACCCTTTAGCGTCAATATGAGACGCAGATAGATATGGGCCAGAAGGCGCGTCAGTATATGACGCCCTAGGATGAGAATGCCCAAGGCGTCATATACTGACGCTTTTGACATCGCGTCTATATCGAACGCACATGGGACCCTTTAGCGTCAATATGAGACGCAGATATATATGGGCCAGAAGGCGCGTCAGTATATGACGCCCTAGGATTAGAATGCCCAAGGCGTCATATACTGACGCTTTTGACATCGCGTCTATATCGAACGCACATGGCACCCTTTAGCGTCAATATGAGACGCAGATATATATGGGCCAGAAGGCGTGTCAGTATATGACGCCCTAGGATGCCATGTGCGTTCGATGTAGACGCGACGTCAAAAGCAACTGACGCCCTAGGGTGAGAATGCGTTGCATTATCTCACCTGTGCATCCAGAGCTGCCATTCGTAACGTTAGTCTGCAAGCACAAGTGTCATAGACAGTCAGACATCATGGTCAAACATCACATTACACTGTATTTAAAACTGCAATGATAAAATTTGGCAATGTATTAAAGTAATTGACACTGTAACATAAGCCAATACAATACTGAAAATAAATGCCATTTATTGTCTGATCTTGAAAACTGCATTACAGAAGTAGAAAAAAATTGTTCTGAATTTATTAAACTTCCCTCTTGCTTTTTTGAAACCCATTATTAGTGTTTATAGTGATAAAACGCATGAATCTCGGGCCTGGCCTCAGACTCCTCATGGCTGCACGTGTAGGCCGCAAAAGATGCAACTCCTGGCCATCTTAGATTAATGTTACCAAAAGTGAGCTAAACATCTAGGTGAAGTAACAGGGACGCAAAATATGTCTTTCAGAAGTAACAAAGACAACAACATATTAAATTAGGCGAAGTTTAAAAGCGGATTACCGCTAAAAATGCAGTCACCCATGCAATCCTAACTGTGGCCTTAAAACATGAGCTTAAGACTCTTAGGAATTTAAAGCCCTAATTAATATATTATTGTTAGACTATCATTATATTCATTTTGGTAAATTAATCTATACTTTATGCAAAGCTGCTTTGAGATTATGATTAATGTGAAAAGCGCTATAGAAAATAAAATGACGTGACATTTACGTTACGATATATGTGCAAACAATGCAAGTTAAATAAACAGCACCATATTATTTTGAGAACCTTGTACAAAAAGTCAAAAACTTACTTTTTCGTCGGATGTCTCGTCTCCTCTCGTCTCCATCTCGCCGTGTCCGTCTCATCCCTGCCTCTCGAGCATCTGAGTGTCGCAGGTGTGAGACGCGGGGGGTGTGTGTGTGAGACCCGGGAGAGTGGGGGAGGGGACGGTCGCGGTGGGGACTCGAACCTCAGGTTCTGTGTGATCTGGGTCCGCCATTACTGACATTCACTCGGCGCACTATATATATAGCTATGTTTATTACCCGCGAAAAAAAAAATTCTTGTGCAGTTTTTGTATTCTTTAAAAAAATGATGTATGCACATATGCTCTGATAATATAGTGTATAGGATATATGATGTTATAAAAGAAATACATTTTCTGCTCAAATTCAGATATTTTTTAAGTACAAATAAAATTTCAGAATGCAGATGTTAAAATACATATTAAATGTGATATTAAAAAAACAACACATTAATGAATGGAACCAATTTGGGACTTTTAAAACAACTCACAAAAAGATTGACATTCATAAAAAAATAAAAATAAAAAAAAAATATTAGTAGACCTTGTACTCACCAGAACAGATATTATTTTTACCCTCTGAGAGGAGATCAAATAAATAAAATAGGTTTGAAAGCAGTGAGGCTTATTATGGATACGAGGCCTCCGCACACGATAACGTCCTTTAGAAACTGTGTATACTGATTCTGAAACTCTTTAACTGCATTCTCCTCCTCACTACTGTTAAAATAACAACAAACATCTTCACAGAAAGTGCTCTCCTTGCTGTTCAAGATAATGACTGACACCATGTATTGCTAGCACTTCTCCTGCTACTGCTTTCTCTCCAGACACACTGCTTGCTGTATTCCTCATTAGTCGCTCTGGATAAAAGCGTCTGCTAAATTAATAAATGTAAATGTAAATGCGCTCACCTAAACAGCAGTTCGCCAGGTAGAGGAGAATGGAGAAAGACTTTATTTGCAAACTACATAAATTAACTGTCAATTCAAGTTAAAAACACTATCACGTGATTTCATTTATGGTAAGAATAACACATAGTAAAAATAATTCAACAAACGCTGAAGCAGTTTCTCCACACTGGGAACCCTTCCGGCTCAGCACTGGAGCAGATTCTCCCACAATGACATGAAACTACTTAGAGTAACACCTAACTTAAACAGAAATAAGAGTGTGTTGTAGACATTTACGTTTGCATGCACAGTACTGCATACATCCATACACTGGTGTGTGTTAGACTAGTGATTATGACAGTGCTCATCATGTCCAGGATCTGAGTTCACCTGGTCAGATTAGCCATAATGATTTAGCACCTGCTCTCACCAACATCTGGACCCAGAGGTCAATGTGCAGCTAGGGTTAGGGTTAGGGTTAGGGTTAAGGTCAGGGAGAGGTACTGGTCCACCACATCCAGATGCTGACAGCACCTCTGCTTCATGCCCTGCTGGCTCTATTATCTGCTCTGCTAACAGGACTGGTGATGGTCAGTCCTCCACTGTGGCCTGTGGCTGCTCCTGCTGTGACACTGGGAACGGGAGCGCAGACGCTGGCACATGCTTACCTCAGCAGCACAGGGGCATTAGCCATGTTCTTAGCTAGCCATCATTGCCCCTCTTCTGCTTTACAGCAGCACATCTGGATGCTGGATCAGTAGATTATTTCTACATCTGTTTATCTCTCACGCTGTGCTGTTCACTTCCGTTAGCTTCATGAGAAGAGCTGTGTCTGGCCCGTTCTCTCACACTGAGCACTCTTCTGCTGAGAGTTCTGCTAAAGCAGTGTCAGTCTCTCTCTGCTAGCTCACAGCATCTAGTAAGGCACACGGGGTTGAAGACTATATAAACTGTGAGATATGAGGTATGATGAGGGTGTAATGTGCTGCTAGGGTTAGGGTTAGGGAGAGGTAAGGCACAGGGTGTTGAAGACTACTGATATACTGTGAGATATGAGGTATGATAAGGGTGTCATGTGCTGCTCTGTTAGCCTAGCGGCTAGCATTTACCAGATAATAAAGGCATGAAACATTTTTATAAATAGTGTGTTAGTAGTTCACTTTTAAGGCTTTTGAGAGAGCACAGAGAATGTGTGTATCAAATATCACACCATTTGTGCAAAGGAATTACAAAAACAGACCAAAATATGTTGAATCCCATTTGTGATATACTTAATTAAAAAAGCCAGAAGATTAGAAATAACAGCAGCTGCCAATTTTAGAAACAAAGATTGTATATTGTCAGGGCCTGTTCATTTATTAATATATATATGCTCCTCTTTGATTCTGTGTAATGTATGCAGAAAGGCTCTGTCAGAAGGGTATCCCAGAGTGGAAAATCTATTATCATTTACTGATCATGATTTAATTAGTTTAGAATTAAATGATAATTACATATTATAGTAATGATATAATAATGTATTATAATTACATTAACAAAATCACTTTGGAGTGTTTTTAACTAATTAATTAATTAATTATTATTAATTAATTTAATTAATTGATTTAGATTTAGTATATAATCCCCCCCCCCCCAATACAACAGTCCACGGAGAGGCGAGACTGAAACCCTGGAGTTGGCAAACCTCATTTGATTTCTTTCCTATTGTCATCAATAATGAGTATATGAATATAGATACTGTAGATCCCTGATTAATTACATGAATGGCATTTTAAGAGATCTGTTATATTCTAATCATTTGAAGAATTTGCTAAATTAAAAAAATAATATTTAGTTTGTGGCTCAGTCTATCCAGAATCTTCATTCTAGTGTATCAACAGTAAATTTATTTAATTATGTTTATTTTATAAAGTAATATAAATAACTAAATAGTATACTAATATCCAGTATATATATATATATATATATATATATATATATATATATATATATATATATATATATATATATATATATATATATATATATATATATATATATATATATAATTAAAAACCCTATTAACTCATATCTTACTATTACTATTATTAAATACTTTAATTTCATTATTGACCAATACCCCCAATAGGGCGCTAGAGAGTGACACACTTTTCAAGAACAATGTGACTCGTGGGGACAGCAATTCTCTGTGTGACCACCAGGGGCGCATAGATACACACTCACACAGATTTTTGTCTTGAAAACGGTCCTCATGAGGACTTCAGAAAAAACTGCATGGGGCGTGTCTAGACACTGTCTGGGAGGTGCCTAGGGGGCTTTGCCGGTGGGGACCTCAATTTAGGTCCCCACGGTGACACGAGTCCCCACGAGTCTGTGTGCATTCAGGTTGAAGTCCCCACCGGGATAGAAGAACAAGAACACACACACACACACACACACACACACACACACACACACACACACACACACACACACACTCAAACGGAACACACCACTGATCGTTGAGTTCAGTTCTTCATCAGTGTTCAGTACTGATAATACCTAAAACACAGGTGTGTGTGTGTGTGTGTGTGTGTGTGTGTGTGTGTGTGTGTGTGTGTGTGTGTGTGTGTGTGTGTGTGTGTGTGTGTGTGTGTGTGTGTGTGTGTGTGTGTGTGTGTGACTCCTACATGATGCCCTGTTTGAAATATCCACAGAAGATGCTGGACTCATGGCCCTGAACCTCTCGGTGTTGGACCGGAGAAGATCCGAGGAACTCGTCGAGCTGAACCGCATAAACCGCAGCGGATCCCTGTTCATCCACAGAAGACACCGAGCCGATCCAGTAGTGGATGTCGTAGAACGCAGATCCGCCAGTTTTACGAGTCTGAAACCAGAAACAAAAAACATGAAGCTGCAACTGCATTCCTGAATCAGAGGTGAACATCTAACATAATCTGAAGGACACACTTACTGAGAGCAGTAAATAACAGTCGCCGTCATAAAACTGGCCGTGGAATTTTTCTGGGACCAAAACGAGATCCATTTTCTGGAGAAAAAATCAGTGAAATTGTGCAGTGTGAAATTTACTAGAAAACTTTGTCTAAAATCTTTGATTTAAAGGGGTGGTTGATTATGATTTCTATTTTCTAACTTTAGTTAGTGTGTAATGTTGCTGTTTGAGAATAAACAACATCTGCAAAGTTACAACACTCAAA
This sequence comes from Scardinius erythrophthalmus, assembly GCF_964197995.2. Classification (NCBI taxonomy): domain Eukaryota; kingdom Metazoa; phylum Chordata; class Actinopteri; order Cypriniformes; family Leuciscidae; genus Scardinius; species Scardinius erythrophthalmus. Next base: position 763,170 of record NC_138245.1, read on the forward strand.
GTTCAAAGCAAAGGGAGATATTTTCTTTTACAGAAATCGCTTTTTAAGGACTACAACAAACGGCTGGTAGAGACTACACCACATTCCTCCCGGGTCAGTGACATCACCAACCCTAGAATTTACATAAACCTGCCCCCTGAACACGATTTATAGATTATCAAGACAGAATATGCTAATCAATGACTAGAAGATAACTACACATCAGCTTCATAAATTCATCAAATATCCATTCAGAAATGTCCTGTTGCATGTCCTACATGATGTCACTTCTTCTCAAGTCTCTCCATCATTGTCTGACTCCGGTTTGAACATTAAAGGCTAAAAGTTTTTAAAATTTTCAGAGCATGTGTGTGTGAGGTAAAAGGACACAAGCTCTTGTAGCTCCGCCCCCTGAGCCGGGAGCAGCAGCTCATTTGCATTTAAAGGGACAGGCACAAAAACTGTGTGTTTTTGCTCACCCTCAAAAAGTGACAATTTTAACATGCTATATAAAAATATCTGTGGGGTATTTAGAGCTAAAACTTCAAATTCACACTCTGGGGACATCAGAGACTTATTTTACCTCTTAAGAAAAGGGCATTATACCACCCCTTTAAAAACTGTGATCTGGGGCTGGATTCACAAAACATTCTTAATAATAAAATTCTTCTTAACTGCCATTTTCTTCTTATTTTCTAACTCCCAAAAAAAATCTTCTTAAGAATGTTCTCATCTTTTTTCTTACGAATTTATTTTTTAAGAATTGCACTTAGGAATATTCTTACAAACTTCTTAGAATTTATCTTAAGAATTTTCTTAACTTCTTTCTTAAAGGAACACTGTGTAGGAATTTCTCCCATCTAGCGGTGAAACTGTATTTTGCATTCAAACGAATAGTGCTCTGTAGTGCCTCTACGCGTGTTGCAACTACGGTAGGCGAAGAACCAAGATTTGTTATCACAGTGTACCTTTAAGAGGGAAGATTTTTGTGAATCCGGCTCCAGGTGATTAATGCAATACAAAAGTTACTCCCTAAATTGGTATTCAATTGCATTGAATATTGTAAAAATTAAGCTTTATATACTGCATTTCATAAGAACATCAGAGAAGAAATCCAGAGTAAGGAAAGAGGCCTGATAAAGGATTTACACTCCAAAGGCAAATCCATCCTTATGAGGAAAATTAAATGAGCTTCAGAGAAGAATTGACCCTTAAAGAGGAAATATTCTGCTTTTCCTCATCTGTGTTTAGTGTGTAATGTTGATGTTTGAGCAAGAAAAAGCTCCAGCTCTTCTCTATATCAGTGTCAGTGTTTCTGAACTCCTGAAACGCCTCCATTGTAGTGTTGAGTTTCTTCCGGAACGAACACGTCAAAATATTCCTCATTTTAATAATTAATATGCAGAATAAAGGGGCGGGGCCTGGTTGAGTTAGCTAGTAGTGTGTTAAACTGGTGCTTATGGTAAGGGGCGGGACATTTCCCAAAGAAGTTTCACATACTGTACATCCCATCATTAATACAATAGTTGGCTTATATTCTCGCACATTATATATGCAAATAGCACATTGCAGGTTGTATTGAGTGGGAATTTAAAAATGTCTTTATACTTGATCAAAAGATGTTCAAATCAGTGAACATTTAACAGCAGCGAAAACATTCTTCATGCATACGTTTCTTCAATAGATTATGTATTAAATGATTCTTTCACCAATGAAACCCACCTCGATCCTCCAGATGAGTGTTCCCGGAGAGTGTGTGACGGCTCTGAACGTTTGCTGCATCTTTCAACACTAAAACACCACACAGAAAACAAACCTTTAATTCACTATTATTAGACCTTCCTTTATGTTGAAGAAGTTATTGCCAGTATTTTTCACACTCACAATAGTGTCCAAAAGTGATGTCCGGAGGGGAGATTTGTTTTTAATGACTCTACAAGTTTAATGAACCATCAAAATATGAGGAAATATTGTTGATTATTTAAAAAAAATTAAATATGAGGGAAGAACAAAACACTAAACTTCGATAAGATCTATCTGACTAAATTATTTGGTAAAAAAAAAAAAACTACAACTACATGTTTTATTTTACAATGCAAAAAAAGTAATAGAAAAACAAAAAGCTGACAGGAAAAAGCAAACATAATCAGTTATTAATATTTGGTTGGTTCACTCTTGTTTTTGCATGTGGCCAAAAATGATGTGGCACAATGTTTAATTACGTTATTATCACAAATATAACAATTGACTCAAAGCACAACTACACAATATGTTGACAAAATCTTTAACACATTTATAATAATGTTTGAATAAAGTGTCACTTTTGGCCACTACTAAATGTTTGATCATATTTAGCCCAATGTAAAATAGTTTTAATAACAGTTTAATATTGTTAAAGCAACATTAATTTTAAGTTTGAATAGTTACCTTGAAGCCCGAACAGTGATGTTTAAAGAAGACTCTCCTCAGATAGATTGAAACTGATGTGTTTAGTCCAGAGACAGTGAACAGATCCGGGATTCTCTGATCCTATAGCAGAGAAGAAACTAAAATATGCCCTTTTTTGTCCATATCTTTGCTGCGATTGAACAGATGCTTCATTTGATTGTATTTGCCTGCTGTCACTCAAAGCTCCGCTCAGCAGCCAATCAGGATAAAGCTTCAGCCCAGTCTATGCAAATGAGCAATGTAAACAAACAGAGTTATTCAAAGGACAAGAAACGAGTGATGGAGCAGGTGCTGATCTTCAGTGGGTCAGAGTCTGTTTACTGCCTCAAATCAATGCAACCACAGACTAACATATCTCAGATTATTAAAATACAGTCATTCAAGCCATATGCAGAATGTCATTTCATATTGATCCATTGGTTCTATCTCTAGGATTGCAGAAATGATTTGGTGTCAATAGTCATGGTGGGATAAAACCTTTCTCAACTATTACATCAATTTCAGAAATAAGTGGTTACATTATAGCAAAATATGTGGGATTACTGAATGTATTTAACTGAATTAAGCTATTAAAATTAAATAAAAACTAGATCCTTTGTCCTGTTTATTATACACCAGTGGCGTTGCAAGAGGGGGGCTTTGGGGGCTTAAGCCCCTGATGTTTTGTCAAAGGCCCCATATCTTTTGGAATAACGTATGTTTCACTTCACAAATAAAATAGGTTTTATAAAATTTATTTTGTTATCCAAGTACTTGAAATCCATCTGTCCATGATAAAAAGCTGTGGTAGATGCTGGCTGTGGTAGAGTACGTCATACAGAGCGAGAGAAGATGCAAGTAGATAAAAAGCTGTTTTACGCTAGAAGTTTTAAACGACCGACAGAAATAATCAGTTTGCAAAGACTGTATCAATCAGACCTTAGCATTGGGAAGGGAAGATATACAGGTAAAGATAAAGAGACTAAGAGAAGAAGAAAGAGAGAAGTCGATTGAGATTAGAGAAGGAGAGCAGGTATTGCAAACTGTGCCCATGAGATTAACATTATTACAATCGATTCCTATTTAAAGGGTAACTAAACCCTAAACCAACTTTTTCTAGTTAATGATCTGTAAGAATGGGGCTTTATTAGTGCTGTTCATTGATTCAAGTAACTTTTTTGACATCTGGGTATAAAGTGTTTTAATTTTACAATATATGGTGTAAAGACGTCTGAGTGCTGCCCTCTTCAGGTTGAACGGTGGCTACTGCAGTTGAATTTTCCTATTGGATGTTGCGGTGGCAAGTGACGTAAGCGGTGGCAGGTGACGTAAGCAGGTTTCAGCTCACCACGCCCCTGGTACGAGCTAGCGTAGATTAATCTGTATTGTATAGTGGGCAGGAGGGTACTTAGGTGTAGTGTTGCTGGTTGTAACAGCACTGCTGGATTGCATAGCTTTCCAGCAGACTTGGAAATTAGGCGCCAGTGTTTGCATGCACTTGGCCTGGAAGACCGTGAGTGTGAAACCTGCATTTTACGCGGGATTGCTTCTCCAGCACAATAGAGGTGGAAATGGGCTTCTCCACACAGCTCGCGCTGAAAAGCGACGCAGTGCCAAACGCTGCTCCTCCTGCATGGACTCCACCACCGCAGCGGCGTCATCTTGATGTGAGTGATCATATATATTTTAATCACAATTTATGGTTAGGCTAAAGTTAATCCTCTGGGGTCGACAAACGCATCGGCGCATTTTTCTAGATTTTTCCACATAGCGGCAAAATATGAAAATGCCTACAGAGAGCGCTATTGACATCAACTCGATAAAACTCATCAGATGCATGTTCTTTACGTCGTCTTGTGACCCTGTGAGCAAACTCTCCATTTTAGAGAGTCTGACAGCAGGTCTCAGGTGCACGCCCCCCCCCCCCCCCCCGCTCACGGTTCGTCCCCTCCATCTCCGCTGGGGTCTGCCCAATTTTCTAGCATTTTTCAAATATTGCCAGTGGGTGGAGTCAGGCTCTGACCAGGGGTTTAGTTACCCTTTAAGATATACTGTACATCTTTGCCAATGACAGTGGAAACTATAAGCTCAATTTAACAACACAAGCACTCATAAACATATTGCCATTATTATTGTATAAATATATATTTGTAAACCTCGAATGTGTTTGGATATTTCCCCATTATCAGCACTGGGACTTTTCACTGTTTGTATTACTCAACTTGTCTGTGTTTGCGCGACTTGCATCATTAAGCTAGTAGGTGGCGACATGTTACTGTCTTTATGAGTGAGCAATTGAACCATTAATTGAACTAATTAGTCTAAAAACATTGATTAATTTAGGAAAGAAACAAGTTGCTGAAACTGATCTTTGATTCTCACACTAATTGCTAATTTATGCCTCTAGTCACAGAAGGATTGCATTGGAATTTGATAGAAATGTAACATCTATGCAAAATAATCCTTGAATCGTTTCTCATTTAAGGCCATTCCCGTTTCGAGAATGTGATTGTGTAATTGCATAAAGACATGGATGAGGATTTTGGTGTGGAGGAACTAGACTCCTGCACAGAGTCCTGACCTCAACCCGAGAGAACATCAGAAGAATTGTCAAAAATTCCCATAAACACACTCCTAATGCTTGTGGAAAGCCTTCCCAGAAGAGTTGAAGCTGTTTTTGCAGCAAAGGGTGGAACAACTCCATATTAAACCCTACGGATCAGGAATGGGATGTCATTAAAGGGGTCATATGATGGTTCTAAAAGGAACATTATTTTGTGTATTTAGTTTAATGCAATTTGTTTACGCAGTTTTAGGTTCAAAAAAGTCATTATTTTACACATACTGTACATTATTGTTGCTCCTCTTAACCCCGCCTTTCTGAAACGCATACATTTTTACAAAGCTCATCGTTCTGAAAAGTTCAAATTGAACCAAACCCTTTTACTGGCATTTTTGGCATTGCTCCGAATTTAGGCTTGCCTAAAGTGAAGCTGAAAGTATTGGCCTTTACCTCCTTATTGGCTCGTAGGGCTATCTTACTCAAGTGGAAAGATCCTGCTCCTCCTTCCCACTCACATTGGATTAGGGACATTATAACCTGTATGAATTTAGAGAAAATACGTTACACCACCCAGGGATCTGAGAATAAATTTTACAAAATTTGGCACCCCTTCTTGATATTCTTTGAGAAACCAACTACAACAATATCAGAGTAGCTACCCCTTTCCCCTTATTTATTTTATTTTACTCCTTTTTTTCTCGTGTGTATTTAGTTTCTTCCATTTTTAACCCATTCACCTTTATGTTTTATAATTTATACTGTGATTTAAATCATCTCTTGTAGGACTTCTTAATGCGGGTCTGTTTGTAATTGGGTGGGAGGGTGGGGTATGTAAGACTGAAAATACTGGTTGAGGCCCTGGTCTGAGACAAAGGGCTAATTACCATTTGACCTCCCCCATACGACCTCACTTCCGCAAACTACTAAGAACTCACACAAGAATATGGTTTAATGTGAATGTTTATCATTGACTGTTATGTTTTCGGTGTAATTTGAAATGTCTCAAAGTGAGTGGTACAGATATCTCATATCCAGATAGATAAAATAAAAGGAAATAAGGTTTATAGAAGTTTAGAGAAAACTGGTTTAGAGATAAGGCCAGATAAGGCAACCCCCCTTTCATTGAATAGAAGCCATTTGAGGATGGTCTCCCCATCCCCCATATCACCTGGTCAGACAGGATAAAGAAAGGTGTTCGCGCTCTCCCTGGGTTCTTCTTGGCTGGACACGAAAGGAATAGGTCTCTCTCTATCTCTCTCTCTCTCTCTCTTTCTCTCTCTCTCTCTCTCTCTCTCTCTCTCTCTCTCTCTTTCTCTCTCTCTCTCTCTCTCTCTCTCTCTCTCTCTCTCTCTCTCTCTCAGGTACAAGCTGGGTAAGATTCTTTGGTGTAACCAATGTATAACCATGTTCTAGATATTTGAATTGATTGTGGAATTGATCTCTGATATCTGAAATATTAAATTGCTACAATGTGATTATTCCAACTGATTTTGACATTGTTCATTTAATGGTTAAAAGGAATAGTCAAACATTCGCTCACCTTTAGTGAGGCACAGATATTATTAAAACCTTTCATTTATGGAGTCAGATGAAATAAACGAGTAAATATATGATTAATATATTACAAATTTAACCAACCAATATTTTGCATGAGTGAGGACAGAACACGTGATTCCTTCCCCGTGTATTGGCGAACCGGCAGATTGGACCAATATATAACGGGCCTTACAGGTATGTTCATATGTGTATTCCAAAAGAAAAAAAAGGAGAAAAAATATGTATATTACATTGTATAGTAATAGTTTTTGCAAAGTTGTCATTCAATAAAAAAAACTTTGAACGAGCCTTTGTGCACAGCCGGCCTTGTACTCTCGCAGGTTCTGGAAACAGTCCTCCCAAAAATGCGCAGCACACAGTCAAATATTTTAGTTGTACTGTTCTGGAACAGTGTTGTAAATAAAGCTGAAGCACTGTTTTCTAATTGTGTCCTCTTTTGGAAGGCCAAACAAAGTAGTTTGTCAAAACACAGCGTGTCCACGACATGGCAACAACAATAATACATTTACATTACATTTATGCATTTTGGCAGTCGCTTTTATCCAAAGCGACTTGTGTTGCATTTCAAGGTACACATTTACTTTCTTATCAGTTCTAAGAAGTTTCTACATAACACACTAAAGAAAAAGGAAAACAAGAAATTGCATCATATGACCCCTTTAAAGTTCATGTGCATGTAAAGACAGACGTTCCAAAACTTTTGCCAATATAGTGTACGACATTACTCTCCCTTACTATAGTGAAACTTACTATTACCTTTTAAAAGTCATTTGTCGCGTAAAAGTAAAATTTAAAAAGTAAAATTTCCCTCAGAAAAGCTCCTGTCAGACCCACTGCTCGCACTGCTTGATTGATTTTTAACGGTTTCACCCTTAAAATATACCCTTTTATTCATAAAATATTAACAATAATATTAGCGTTTTTAGGGCCTGGTTGTATAATTGGTAAAAGTATTTTAAGTAGATTTTTTTAAATCTTTCACTTAAATGTAATGTAAAACCAAATGATAAAAAAGTCAGTGATGATCACATTTACCACCATAAACTTTAATTTAACCCTTCAAATCTGAGAAAAATCAAGAAATCCCTGAATACTGCACCAGAATCCATACTTTAGTGATTATAAAAAAAAATATTATAAAGTCCAAATGTGCTGCTGAGAATAAGAATTTGGAATAAGGCTGTAACATAACAAAATATGGAAAAAGAGAAGCGTTGTGAATACTTTCCTGATGCATTGTATTTCTCCCTGTACAGAATCTCCATCTGTCAGAGACAGGAAAGTTTGGAGATTAAAAGTGTAAGAATTAATCATGGGATTGTATTATATTTTTATGTCACAATAATTGCTGAAGCTTTTGTCATGGTACGGAATTACATTACAAAAACAGGTTGAAAAGATAAACTTCAGTGTTGTCTTTAAAAAAAAGTTTAAACATTTTCTAAACAAAAATAACTTTGAACATTTAAATACAAATGAAAACAATAAAGATTAAGAGATAGTTCTGCAAGAATATTTTCTCAATATTTTTCACTGTGTGGGAAATAAGGTATATAAAGATTCTGATATACACTTTATCATACAGTTTTGAACATGAGGGTGAGTAAACGTTGACAACTTCATTTATGTGGGACTAAATATATAAAGATACACGCATACACACACACACACTCACTCACAGGCACACACCGCAATAGATCATTATGACGACTTTCCAAATGTGTCATGATTCTTCCACTGACCTAATGATATTTATTTCCATTTCGATACTCTCGCTGCGTCAAGGACGGTTTAGAAATGCCTCTGCGTGATTACATCTAAAGCAAATGTGTGAACTCAGTCCAATGTAAGTGTATGATGGGACGTCATAGTCGGGTGATGTCATGACCAGGAAGCTATGAAGCGCACCCAGGCTTTCACTTTCAGATTCGCGATGGCACGTACTCCATGTATAGGGAGCGGCGGTGCTGAGTGCGCATTCTACAATATAAGACATTTATCAGACGTTTAGGCTCTGTTGCGTAACGAATCCTCCACCATCATCACGCAATCAGTGAACTGTGATTCCTGCTGCACTGTGTGCGACTGCAACTCGTGCTGGATGAGCAGAGCAGGCCTTTACAATAGTTTACAATGGTTTTTATTTTTTATAAAAACAGCAAACCGACAGTGGAGGCAGAATGTAGCGGTGGCATATTCTATGCTAATTTCACCCTCACGCTCCGTAATGGCGATGTCATGAAACAGCTTTTCACTCTATGAGAAATCACATTTTAGTCTCGCAAGATCTCATGGCACGACATCTCGTCACGCCTCTAAAAATCCACCATAGGCGTGTAAAATTAATTTGAAAAGTTAAGGAATCTTACACTGGTTTAAACTAGGTTACTGTATACGTTTGATTTATGTTAACGTTTATGGGACATGGCTTTTAATGGTGAGCCTTTTGTTTTGAAATCAGGCTCTCAAAGTATATCAAAATTTGGATTTAGATTTATCGCCAACATATTGAATATCAGCTTTCAAATACAAAGAATTATCGGTTATCTGTATCAACCAAAATGTTCATATCCTAGATATACTGTCATCAGTTCACATCTATGATTCATAAATGGGTTCATAATTAAATTAATCACAATTTTTTTTTTTTTGATGATTGGTTTACAATAGAAATATTAAAGCAACCTTATTACTCGGTTTTTACAGATTCAGAACAGTGTGTGTGCCTGATTTAGATTTCTAACTTTTGAGTATCTGCAGTGAGCAGTCCTTCAATTTGTCAGAGAGCAGTTTGACTCCTGACTCTCCTGGGTGATTGTAGCTCAGATCCAGCTCTCTCAGGTGTGAGGGGTTTGAACTCAGAGCTGAAGACACAAAACCACAGCCTTCCTCTATCACCATACAGCCAGACAACCTACAGACACACACAGTAAGATCATCTACAGACACACATCAACATTATGACCGGAAGACAGTAAACAATCTTTCATATGTTCTTAATACCTCAGTATCTGCAGCTGACAATTTCAGTGAGCTGACTCTTCAGTCCATTAGAGTCCTGCAAGTCATTGTTACTCAGATCCAGCTCTCTCAGGACACAGTTTGAGGATTGGAGCGCTGATGACAAACTCTCACTACACTGAGCAGTGATATTCCAGTTGGGCAATCTACAATAGAATAATAAATTATTAAACAACATGTACCGACCCTGGAAATGTGGTGAATAAGGTGACAAGGAGAAAGATTAATTTAGCCAATAAGACCGGAGGGTATTAATTACTTAAACTGCATGCTTCTGACAGAAGGTCAGAATGAGGGTGGGAAAATAATAATTTATTGAAAATTTTGTGCAAAAACAACTTTAATAATATTGTAAGTGGACCTCAAGGAACACATTAAATTAATGAAAATGCCTGTCACAACACCTTTAAGACTAAGGTTGTTAATAACTCACAGAGCTTTTCTGCAGTTGATCACAGCTGGTATCAGTCTTCTTCTACCCTCATCTGATGTGTTGTATTTGTTGAGGTCCAGCTCATCCAGCACCTCCTCTGACATCTGAAGCATGAAGGAGATTGTTGAGCAGTAAGCAGGAGAGAGATACTTCTTTGAGTGCTTGTCTGATTTCACAAAATTCTGAATCTCTATAGACAGAGACTGCAAGCAAGCAAACAAGCAATTTTATTTATATAGCACATTTTCAAACAACAGACGTTGCCCTAAAGTGCTTTACAAAAATGAAAACATTAAAATCATATAACAAAGCAAACATAAAATAAAATAAACACAAAATAAAACATGGCTAAGCTGGTAAAAAGTATAACTATAATGTGTGGCGGAATAGCACTGGGAGCACTTCGACTCGGCGCAGTAATATCATCACTCCTGAAAACTCCTCTCCCTCTCTCTTCTGTCATTAGAACCAACGTGACTTTTTACCGAAGTGCTCCCAGTGCTATTCCGCCATACATTATAGTTATCCTTTTTACCCACCTAGAAAAGCGCCACGTTTTATTTTGTGTCCCCATACTTGGTCGTGTAACTACTCACGTAACTGTATTTAAATAGGGAAAACGTGGAGGTGTTTGGTCGCTTCTAGCTTCATCTCTGTTTGGTCCCTAATGAATGAACTGGGCTAAGCTAAGCGCTATCAAAGAGTCGCCGCGCGCCAGAGCGATTGAGTGCACGCACTGAGACGAGAGAGGTATGCATCAACCCGTCTTAGATAAGGGAATAACATAGTTTAATATGAAAAAACGGTGGAGTGATCCTTTAAGAGAACAATTACTCGAGTCGCCCCCCTGTCGTTTCACAGAATAGTACAACGGCGAGCGCGTCAAGTATTAACGCCTCGTCCGTTTGGGGAGGTGCTCGCGCAGTCTGTGGAGACTCGCGCTGCAGAGCCAGGCCAAAGTATTTCTAAAATTCTATAGTATAGTTTCTACACCGGATAGTGACTGTATTTTGCAGCACAGCGAACATTCTGAATTCAACATCAGAAATAGTGCAGAAGAATACGGGGAAATATATAAGTGAAATACAGAAATAAGCTAAAACTTCACTTACCATACTGCATCAGAAGGAGCCAGAACTAATGAGTGCTGATCTTTCCGTCATTTTTAAAAAAAGCACCGTTTTCCGTTGTAACTAGCGTTACACTCTGTGGGAAGCGTTTTTTTTTTTTATTATTATTATAATTTTTTTTACATTAACATGTATTCAGAGAACATTCAAAATAACGTTTCCATAAAGTTGGAGAAATGGAATGACCAAGAAAAGACATTTTTTTAATCTTTTTAAAAACGTGATGTTTTGAATATTGATACACAATGCAACGTTTGTCCCTCTAGTGGTTAAAAAACAAAACTGCATGTATTTTGTGGAAGAACATTGTTGTGGTTGTGCTTCGGCTCTGAGCGGATGAATATGATTCTTCTTCTGCTCATAAAACATTCACTGCTAGAGATATAACCAGTTTAGATGAAAGATCTCAAGCTTCAAGCTGAAGCATTACTGTAGTTTTACTCATTAATAAACCCTCAGAGGTCGGAGATCACGCCGGCGTGATCTGCTCGCTTTTTTCCTTATGAGTTGAATTGAGACTCAAAATACTCTTTGACTTTGATTTTACAAAACAAGTTTCATACATCAATCGATTCTGTTAAATGTGTATTATTTTTGTGTATACTCAAAATAAAAACAAAGTGTTGTGCTTTTTGCCAAATAAAGAAAAATAAACGTGATGCGAGTTCTGCCTTCTCTCTTTCAGTGAAGACCATTCTGAAACGCGTCCGAATATGAACTGTAACTCAGCGAATACTCAGTCAAACAGACATACAGATACACAGACATGAAGCTTGAATTCTATGCTTTTAAATGAGGTAATTTATATAAAAAACAAATATTCTCATCTTGTGAAATCTGTATTAAAAGAGAGCGATCCCAGTCGAGCTCATTAGAGCTAATTCAAAGGTAATGTGACTCCGCCCACGGAGAGCGCGTGCTATTCAAACGCAAACTACTGAGGCAATCCACCTGTGAACGCCCCCATCTCAGCTCGAGAAAACAAGTTTATTCAGATCATTGTAGCCTACGTGTTTACACCATCTGGCAGCGCTGTGAGAAATATTAATAATGGAAAATCTACCTCAGAGTGCGGGTATTGCAGGAGAGAGGATCCGAATATGTAGTAAGTTTTTTTTCCTTCTCAAGTTAATCGCGTTTCTGTGAATGAATGAACGGCAGCCGCAGAGATGCGCGCTGTTTACCACAGCTCGCAAAAAGACAGTTTAAATTTAAATTGCGTCTCTGTGTGAATGAATGATGATGTTTTAGCAAACTGTATTGCTATACTGAGTTGAGTAAAAATCGACAGAAATATGTTGAAATAAAATGTAGGCTATTTGTATAAGCAACGTTTTAAACTGAAAATTAACATTTATATGCCCTAATATTTCATAAAAACAACGTTACAGTCAGGCGTTTCTGTTTGTGTATGAATGTTTCGGTTTTAGCAAACTGTATTGCTACACTCAGTAAATATCGACTAAAATATGTTGAAATAAAATGTATTTGTATAAGCAACGTATTAAACTGCAAATTAACATTTAGATTTCTTATAATAAAAATGAAAGACCTATGTTACAGACATATGAAAGACAACATTTCGTTGATTAGTTTTGGATAGATTACATTTTTACTGTAAAATATCTGCCACCTCAAATAAGCTTTTGTTTGCCAATATTTGCTCATGTTAAATATAGTATGTTTTGTCAAAAATAAAGTTATCAAATAATCAATCAAATCCTTACCTTTGAAATATGTATGATAAAATGTATACTTTAGTTTTTACAAAGAAAGATTACACTTGAATTGTTGTTGTAATTGTAACCTTTTTAATAAAAAAATATATTTACAAGGTAGATGTAAACAAACTATTAAAAGGTAAATATAAGCCTTTTCTTTAAATAACTTTTGTGTTTTATTATTGACAAATTTGGGGAGAGGATAAATATTCCAAAACTGAAAATACAGAATGAGAATTAACTGCACAATTACTAAATTACTTTTACTTTTCACAATTACTTTTCCTTGGATATTATAGGCCAAATTGCAAGCACAATATGTGGAAAAATAAAAAAGAATTGAGATGCTTCCAACTGTTGCTTTTGCATTCTTGTGGCTCAGTGACTCACCTGAATGAATGGGTAATTAAGTATGCAGGCCCCATTGTCTCCTCAGGTGTGAACCACTAAATATGCATGATCGTTGACGCCCACTCCGCATATGGCCTTTCCAAACAGAAAGTGCTTTGCAAAATTCAAATCAATGTATTGTGTTATGTGAATGATAAGGCAGGGTGATTTTCACTTTATTTTGAAGAAAAAACACTAGGCGATGACATCTTTTAGACAAAAGTCTTATTGGCACATATTTAGAATGTGTTTTATGGCCTTATTTCAGAAACTTTAGTTTTTAGTTTTTTCAATAACCATGCATAAACATTATTCTCTCAAAAATGCAGACATGTACATTCTTGTTGCTCACATTTCATGGTAGCCCTGTTTGTGCTAAATAGTGTGTAATTTTTTTTTCTATTAACATGTTAATAAGCAACTGAAAAAAGCAAAAATGTCAGGGCATGACAGAACATCTCAAGGACCCCAAAAACACCTTAGACCCCAGAGGGTTAATAAACACGATACTTCCTTTAGAATAAACTCCACAACTATAATAAGATGATCTTCACAATACAGGTTGAGGATTTATATGACACATGCAATAGTGAACATCAGCTCAGACTCTTCCTTCACCAATCCTCGAACTGGCTTTTCTCTAACTGTAAACTGCCCTGATTCACTAACAGCTGTTGGGTTTTGTCCTTAAAGTGACACTTTGACTTGATTAATACAATATGAAACAATATAAATTGCATTTTTTAATAGGGCCAAAATACAAATACAAAGTAATGCTTTATTAACAAGTGTCTTAAAATCCAACACAAAAATAAAATAATAACAAAAAATAACAAAAAACATGGAATTTACTAGCAGAAACAAAGTCCGAACACACTTTATATTGGGTGTCTTTAAAGAGCTGTTGTGCTTTTGTCCATCTCCATCTGTGTTTAGTGTGTAATGTTGCCGTTTGATCATGATAAAGCTCCAGTTCTTCTCTATATCAGTGTCAGTGTTTCTGAACTCCTGAAACGCCTCCAGTGTAGTCTTGAGTTTCTTCCTCATTTGAATAATTAATGCGCAGAATAAAGGGGCGGGGCCTGGTTGAGTTAGTTAGTAGTGTGTTAAACTGGCGGTTATGGTAAGGGGCGGGACATTTCCCAAACACACTCGAAGCGCTTGACCAATCACAACACACTGCTCCAGCCGACCAATCAGAGCACAGTGTCCTTTTCAGAAGGAGGGGCTTCATAGAGACAGGAAGTAAACAGAGCGTTACTGACAGACTGGGAAGAGAGGAGCCGCAACAATGGAGAATATGAGGAGAATAATCAACATTCAAGCAGGAAAACCTGTTCTAGTAGAGCCTGAAACAACATCAAGACTTTGTAAAAGGGCAGAATAGGTCCTCTTAAAATAATAACTACTAGGTATAGTGTATTTATTGTTGATGTTGTATTGTGAATGACTTGAGCTGTTATTAAGGAGGATACGGGTAAGGTTTAGTCTAGAAATCTAGACGCACCCTAGCGGCAGCAAAATTTATTTTGCTTCCAGGGTAGTCTAGCAACTCTCCGTTGACTTTCGAGCTGGAAAAACCAAACTCTAGTCAGGCCAATCACGTCGTGTATAGAGTCGGTGGGCGGGCTTTACATAATGACGACAGAGTTGTGACGGTTCCGTGTGCATTCCCTGCTACTTGAAAACAAAGAATGGCTGATGACGAACAGCGGTCTTTCGAATCGGCTTTGTCCGTGACTTTGGAGGAATTGGAGTTAAGCTTTTCTTTGAGAAAAGAACAAAGAACGGCACTTAAGTCATTCTTAAAACAGGAAGATGTGTTCGTAGTTTTGCCGGCCAGATACGGCAAAAGTTTAATCTATCATCAACTAGCTCCGCTGTTGGGAAAATGCTCTGGTTGGGTGAAGCGCTGTCCTATTGCGTGCCAAGTGAATTTGAAAGACAGCCGTTTATCCCGCCCCTCGGATTGAGCCGTGTCTATGGTGAGTTGCCAGACTCAACATCTTGATGTAGGTCTGGCTTGCCAGGCTAGGTAACGTTAGGACAGGTTTGAGTGGGTTTATGGGAAAGTCAACAGTGTATTTACACCTAAAATTATAGTAAACACACTAGTTAAAGACACCCAATATAAAGTGGGATCCAAAGTGCAGATTCCTTCTTTTCCTAAATTATTTCGTTGACTAGTGATGAGTAAATCAAAGTAGTCTTCATTGTAAAGTTGTAAGCGTGTGCAAAGGCGGTTTCAGTGAATGTAACTTGGATCAAGTGTCATAATTCTATAGTACACAAATTTATCAGAACCTTGTTTTTGTATGGTCATATAAAAGACTCAAGAGAGAGTACAGGACTCATCATTGCGGATCCTGGCAGGACTATTCCCGTCGGGTTCCTCTTCGGGATCGGGAATGTCGGGAGTGTCGGCAGTGTCGGAAGTGGGAGAGAACTCGGACGGGGCGTCCTCGTATCCGCTGCTCTCCTCGTTCTCATCCTGAGCTTCAGGAGTCTGATGACCTTCACACACTTCAGGAGTCTGATGATCCTTACACACCGGGAGACCCAGTGTTTGTCTGATCACGTTCTTCAGGTCTAACATTGGTGTGTTGAGATGCACAGGAGCGCCTCCACTGGCTGGGAGTGGAGTATCGTCTCCGTCCACTGATGATCCTTCAGGGCCAGGTCTCCACTTCTGCTCCACTGTCCTCTCCTAAACACACGAGCAAACATCCGTCAAACACAGTCTGGAGGAATATTATAAACCATAAGAGTGGCATCAAATTACTTTTGAAAGTTCCAAGTAGTTAATCCCAACTTATTTTAAAGTCCCACTGAAGTGTCTTGGAATGCACAGCTTTGATGTGTTGACATAAACAGGAAGCTAAGGCTGGACATATTGAATGGCTCCTCCCCCTTTTCAAATAGCCAATAGCGTTTAGTTTCCCTCACAGACAGACAGCACCATGGCAGCGAATCCAAGCGCTGATGATACGCTGGATTCAATAGTAGAGGACTCATTTCATTCTTAACGTACAGTTGGAAACCGGAATAAAACTGGAGCGTCTGAGCAAACGAACACACACTACAACCCATAATGCTCTGTGTGTCGACGGTTGCTTTGGTCAGGTGGTGTTTATAGCACAGGGGGCGGAGCTTCAGATTCTAGAGAGCATTTGATTGGACAGAAGATGTGATGAGAAGCGGTGATGTCATAAAAATCCCTGATCCATTTTAGCAGAAGTGAGAGACTGTGAGTTTTGAATGCTTATATCTCCTAAATGTGAATTTTGTCATTGTTTCAGAACACACCAGCTTATTCATAACCTCAAGGGGAGGAAATGAACATTAGCCCATAATTTACTCTCCCTCAACTCATCCTAGGTGTATATGACATTCTTCTGTCAGACGAACACAATCAGAGTTATATTAAAAAATGTCCTGCTCTTCCGAGCTTTATAATGGCAGAGAATGGCTGTATACTTGTCCATCAAATGTATCTATCTATCTATCTATCTATCTATCTATCTATCTATCTATCTATCTATCTATCTATCTATCTATCTATCTATCTATCTATCTATCTATCTATCTATCTATCTATCTATCTATCCATCTATCTATCTATCTATCTATCTATCTATCTATCTATCTATCTATCTATCTCAGTAAAACACATCCAGGCACATTTTGCTCTCATGGTGGATGATAAAAGAATAAAATAAGAGAGAAGTGAACACACTCACAGTTCTCCACACATGGTTACGCAAGCATGCAGTGTCTCTCTCTCACACACACACACACACACACACACACACACACACACACACACACACACACACACACACACACACACACACACACAGCAGTTTCTGTTGATCTCTAAATGTGATGATGTAAGCGCAGTGTTTCCTCACCTCTCGTAACCTCTCCATCTCCTGTGTTACTGAGGCGAGCTTGAACTCCACCGTCCTCCTCATCGCTCTCTCTCTCTCCAGCTCCTGCTCAGACAGAACACACATCATCAGCTCATTGTGTGTGTGTGTGTGTGTGTGTGGGTGTGTGTGTGTGTGTGTGTGTGTGAAGCAGCGTGTCACAGTACCAGTGTGAGCTGATGATTCTCTCTCTGTGTTTCGAGGAGCATCTCCTCCGTCCCCTCGAGCGCGTCCTGAAGAACATCGACCTGGAAGAGCAGCGCCTCCTGCTGGAGCGACAGCATCCGCAGATCCGTCACACACTCCTCGTAGTTCAGCTCCGTCTGCGCAGCAAACACAACTTTACACACATCCTCTAGATGGAACGCCAAAGCACACACAATACATACAGTGCATCCGGAGAGTATTCACAGCGCTTCACTTTCTCCACATTTCGTTATGTTACAGCCTTATTCCAAAAATAGATCAAATTCATTATTTCCCTCAAAATTCTACAAACAATACGCCATAATGACAACGTGAAAGAAGTTTGTTTGAAATCTTTGCAAATGTATTAAAAATAGAAAATAAAAAAAATCACATGTACATAAGTATTCACAGCCTTTGCCATGACACTCAAAGTTTAGCTCAGGTTCATCCAGTTTCCACTGATCATCCTTGAGATGTTTCTACAGCTGGATTGGAGTCCACCTGTGGTGACTTCAGCTGATGGACATGATTTGGAAAGGCACACACCTGTCTATATAAGGTCAAATTGAAGTTGAAGCAAATGTGCAGTATTGTGTCGAGGCTTCGAAAACAACCCGACACCCGTCTCCACGGTGACCCCTAGTGGTCAGAACAGTGTAAACGCAACTAAAACCCGGACCAAACATGCATAAAAACAACTTTTACAAATCTAGTGCACATTTTTTATTGCAAGTAAAATCTTTCAAATGCAATTATTTAATCATCTAATAAAATTATCAAGTGTCTATGTTCTTTTATTAATTGTCAGGGTTTGTTTTGTTTGTTCTATGAATGGTTCAGCTCAACAGGCCAATCGGAGACTTTCAACTACCATTATTAATTTGAATCATACTAACGTCTAATTAAAACATCTACAAATGTATAAAACTGATCAGAGTTCATTGGTTCTCAGTGACGACTCATGATTCATGGGTTGACAGAGATCATTCACCCCCAGCGGTGAACCATTGAAATTTTAAAGTGTTTTGAAACGGTTATGACGTAATAAAGCCTCATTTACTGAAATCACGACTGTGGCAGTGTCATACACGCTCCGAACCATTGACTCGGAACAAAAGATTCATAATGGTTTCGAAACTTCATGAAGCTGTAGGGTTGGGAATCGTAAGAAATTTTCCGGTTCCGCCAAACGATTCCGGTTTCGGTTCCGATTCAATAAAAATTATTAAAACAACTAATAAAAAAATAGTAGTAAGGGGAAAATAACACAACAAAATAGCGAGACTCGTCAGGATCGAGGGAAAGATGAGGAAGCGGGAGACTCGTCAGGATCGAGGGAAAGATGAGGGACCGGGAGACTAGTCAGGATCGAGGGAAAGATGAGGGACCGGGAGACTCGTCTGGATCAAGGGAAAGATGAGGAACCGGAAGACTCGTCAGGATCGAGGGAAAGATGAGGGACCGGGAGACTAGTCAGGATCGAGGGAAAGATGAGGGACCGGGAGACTCGTCTGGATCAAGGGAAAGATGAGGAACTGGGAGACTCGTCAGGATCGAGGGAAAGATGAGGGACCGGGAGACTAGTCAGGATCGAGGGAAAGATGAGGGACCGGGAGACTCGTCTGGATCAAGGGAAAGATGAGGAACCGGGAGACTCGTCAGGATCGAGGGAAAGATGAGGATCGAGGGAAAGATGAGGAACTGGGAGACTCGTCAGGATCGAGGGAAAGATGAGGAACTGGGAGACTCGTCTGGATCGAGGGAAAGATGAGGAACCGGGAGACTCGTCTGGATCGAGGGAAAGATGAGGATCGAGGGAAAGATGAGGAACTGGGAGACTCGTCAGGATCGAGGGAAAGATGAAGAACTGGGAGACTCGTCAGGATCGAGGGAAAGATGAGGAACTGGGAGACTCATCAGGATCGAGGGAAAGATGAGGAACCGGGAGACTCGTCAGGATCGAGGGAAAGATGAGGATCGAGGGAAAGATGAGGAACTGGGAGACTCGTCAGGATCGAGGGAAAGATGAGGAACTGGGAGACACGTCAGGATCGAGGGAAAGATGAGGACCTGGGAGACTCGTCAGGATCGAAGGAAAGATGAGGAACTGGGAGACTCGTCAGGATCGAGGGAAAGATGAGGAACTGGGAGACTCGTCTGGATCGAGGGAAAGATGAGGATCGAGGGAAAGATGAGGAACTGGGAGACTCGTCAGGATCGAGGGAAAGATGAGGATCGAGGGAAAGATGAGGAACTGGGAGACACGTCAGGATCGAGGGAAAGATGAGGACCTGGGAGACTCGTCAGGATCGAGGGAAAGATGAGGAACTGGGAGACTCGTCAGGATCGAGGGAAAGATGAGGAACTGGGAGACTCGTCTGGATCGAGGGAAAGATGACGATCGAGGGAAAGATGAGGAACTGGGAGACTCGTCAGGATCGAGGGAAAGATGAGGAACTGGGAGACTCGTCAGGATCGAGGGAAAGATGAGGAACTGAGAGACTAGTCAGGATCGAGGGAAAGATGAGGATCGAGGGAAAGATGAGGAACTGGGAGACTCGTCAGGATCGAGGGAAAGATGAGGATCGAGGGAAAGATGAGGAACTGGGAGACTCGTCAGGATCGAGGGAAAGATGAGGAACTGGGAGACTCGTCAGGATCGAGGGAAAGATGAGGATCGAGGGAAAGATGAGGAACTGGGAGACTCATTAGGATCGAGGGAAAGATGAGGAACCGGGAGACTCGTCAGGATCGAGGGAAAGATGAGGATCGAGGGAAAGATGAGGAACTGGGAGACTCGTCAGGATCGAGGGAAAGATGAGGAACCGGGAGACTCGTCAGGATCGAGGGAAAGATGAGGATCGAGGGAAAGATGAGGAACTGGGAGGCTCGTCAGGATCGAGGAAAAGATGAGGAACTGGGAGACTCGTAAGGATCGAGGGAAAGATGAGGAACTGGGAGACTCGTCAGGATCGAGGGAAAGATGAGGATCGAGGGAAAGATGAGGAACTGGGAGACTCGTCAGGATCGAGGGAAAGATGAGGATCGAGGGAAAGATGAGGAACTGGGAGACTCATCAGGATCGAGGGAAAGATGAGGAACTGGGAGACTCGTAAGGATCGAGGGAAAGATGAGGAACTGGGAGACTCGTCAGGATCGAGGGAAAGATGAGGATCGAGGGAAAGATGAGGAACTGGGAGACTCGTCAGGATCGAGGGAAAGATGAGGATCGAGGGAAAGATGAGGAACTGGGAGACTCGTCAGGATCGAGGGAAAGATGAGGATCGAGGGAAAGATGAGGAACTGGGAGACTCGTTAGGATCGAGGGAAAGATGAGGAACCGGGAGACTCGTCAGGATCGAGGGAAAGATGAGGATCGAGGGAAAGATGAGGAACTGGGAGACTCGTCAGGATCGAGGGAAAGATGAGGAACCAGGAGACCCGTCAGGATCGAGGGAAAGATGAGGATCGAGGGAAAGATGAGGAACTGGGAGACTCGTCAGGATCGAGGGAAAGATGAGGAACTGGGAGACACGTCAGGATCGAGGGAAAGATGAGGAACTGGGAGACTCGTCAGGATCGAGGGAAAGATGAGGAACTGGGAGACTCGTCAGGATCGAGGGAAAGATGAGGAACTGGGAGACACGTCAGGATCGAGGGAAAGATGAGGAACTGGGAGACTTGTCAGGATCGAGGGAAAGATGAGGGACCGGGAGACTCGTCAGGATCGAGGGAAAGATGAGGGACCGGGAGACTCGTCAGGATCGAGGGAAAGATGAGGGACCGGGAGACTCGTCAGGATCGAGGGAAAGATGAGGGACCGGGAGACACGTCAGGATCGAGGGAAAGATGAGGAACCGGGAGACACGTCAGGATCGAGGGAAAGATGAGGAACTGGGAGACTCGTAAGGATCGAGGGAAAGATGAGGAACTGGGAGACACGTCAGGATCGAGGGAAAGATGAGGACCTGGGAGACTCGTCAGGATCGAGGGAAAGATGAGGAACTGGGAGACTCGTCAGGATCGAGGGAAAGATGAGGAACTGGGAGACTCGTCAGGATCGAGGGAAAGATGAATGTACAGAGATGTCCTTGATGGAAACCTGCTCCAGAGCTCTGGATCTCAGACTGGGGCGACAGTTCATCTTCCAACAGGACAACGACACTCAGCACACAGCCAAGATAAAAGAGGAGTGGCTAAAGGACAACTCTGGGAATGTCTTTGAGTGGCCCAGCCAGAGCCCAGACTCGAGCCGATTGATCATCTCTGGAGAGATCTGAAGATGGCTGTGCACCGACGCTCCCCATCCAACCTTGAGAGGTTCTGCAAAGAAGAATGGCAGAAACTGACCAAAAATAGGTGTGCCAAGCTTGCAGCATCATACCCAAGAAGACTTGAGGCTGTAATTGGTGCCAAAGGTGCTTCAACAAAGTATTGAGCAATGGCTGTGAATACTTATTTACATGTGCTTCATTTGCAAAGATTTCAAACAAACTTCTTTCACTGTCTTCTTGTCACTGTGGGGTATTGTTTGTAGAATTTTAAGGGAAATCATTTAATCCATTTTGAAATAAGGCTGTAACATAAAATCTGGAAAACGTGAAGCACTTGAATCCTTTCCGGATGCACTGTAAACATACAAAGAAATGTAAAAAAAAATTATGAGTATTTATAGTTTTTTTTATGCATTATATTTTTTCCACATTAACAAATAAATGTACAAATACATAGATTACTTAATAAATGTGGAAAAAAATATAATAATACATGAAGAAAACTCATTTTTGTTTGTGTTTTTTACATTTATTTGTACATTTATTTAGTTATGTATTTATTTATTTATTTATTTCTTATTTTGTCAGCTTTGACATTCTATAGTTCTTAAAGTGCCTCTTTTTGAGATAATGCCTTTCATGTAGTGTGTAATAAAGCTATTGTCAGTAATTCAGTCCCAATTCCTGCTAAACCTGCATGTAGGTTTGTAACTAATTTGCATAATGCCAGCCTGTGGTCTTGATTGGCATATTGGCTTGATTGGCTCTTAGCTCCGCCCTCAAACACTGTAGTGTATCTGAGACTGGAAGAGTTTGTGTTGTTCGTGTCGAGAAGACGCTGTTTTCTGCTGACAGAGCAAATCCACTTTGATGAGATTGATACGGTAAAACCCACGCCATCATTACTGTTCGTATCACTGTGATCAAGAGCTGAGATTCAGATATGATAATGAGTGTTTGGTTTCTGACCAATCACGGCAGAGCAGCGCTCAGAGAGGCGGAGCTTAGAGGGAAATGCTAATGAGTAGGGTTGCAAAGGGGCGGAAAATTTCCGGTAAATTTCCGGAAATTTTCCGGTAAATTTCCATGGGAAGTTAAGCTGGGGAATTTTGGAAATATTCATTACCACGGCAACCGCTTGCGCGTCCACTCTGAAAGTAACTGTACACATAAGAGACGGAAAGATACATTATTTAAGGTTATTTCTATTCGTTAGAATATTGATATATGAACTTGTTGTAAAGTAAGCCCCGTTGCGAGCATGTGCGTCTCTCTAAACTTTCAGTGTGCTGCACTGCTCTAGTTGACTTCTGCACCTTCCCCCCCGAAAATATCACGTTAATTTTGAAAACGTAATTCCTTTTGTGGATCCTCTTGGTCTTTCTTCATGTTTCTTTGACAAATATCAGTGTCTCAGTCTCACGCACGCTGCACGTGAGTTAACCACGCCTACTTATTTACATGTTGCGGTATACACGGAATAAAACAATCTGCTACGGTTGACATTTTCTTCTGCGGTAATGATATATACCGTCATACCGCCCAGCCCTACTTATGTGGTAAATAAAGTTATGCTAGCTTATTTAGCATCTAACTTATCAGCTTGCTATCTACTAGATGAATACATTTGTATGTGATATTTGCAATTTAAACATTTAATAAATATATTTATTATGGGGAAAATATATTTCCCCATAATATCATCAAAACTTACTTCACTTTGTTTAGTCCACAGGCTCAAATGTGTGCCTTCAATAGTCTTGTGCTTTGGGCTTCTGTACATGTGATGGAGGCATGCACAGTGCCAGTAGGGGGTGTGGTCTCAATAGCCATGCAGTAAGCAGTGTGCATGTGATTGAGGAATGGCATGGATATTCAAGTGTATTTGAATGGCATCTGTTTGTTTTAGTCAAGATTATGCTAAAATATACTTTCCTCAACTATATTTAAGTTCCCTATGAAGAGCCAACCCTCAACTTTGAAAATTCCCAGTTTATTCCCGTTTATTCCCATAAATTCCTGTTAATTCCCTTAAATTCCCATTAATTCCCATGGAAAGTTTCCATCTTTGAAAATTCCCATAATTTTGCAACCCTACTAATGAGCCCGTGAGTCGTGTGATTCACAGAGGAGCGTCTCACGAGTCTCTGATGGGAGTCATGAACACTGACTCGAGACACACCTGTTGATTCACTACACGAGTCTTCATCGCCTCCACACCTGCGTGTCTCAACTCGCCCAGCATGCATCAGTGTTACTTTAGTTCTGTTCATATTTTGAATTTGCTTGCATCACCTATCCTGGAAACTGACTCCTTTTATGAAATAGCAGCTTTTATAATTCACAACAGTAAAACTATTACATATAAAATTTGGTTTTAAAAAATATGTAAATCTTACCACTTCTACGCTCTCAGAAAGCAGATCATCTTCACTCTAAAAAACAAACAAACATACAATTGTTCATTAGTACATAAAACTTGTAACAAAGTAACATTTTTCTAACAAAATGCATCTGGTTGGATCAGTGACTCCTGTTCAGCAGGTTTAGATCTGTGAGAGAGAGACTTAAACACACTGTTCTGCCTAAACACACACTCAGATGGCAGACATCACACTACTCGCCTGGCTCTCTTCCCGCGCTCCTCTCCTCAGCGTGCCGTATCTGCTGTCGCTGCGGGACAGGTGTCTGCTCGTCTCCTCCGCCTGCACGACATCAACAACAGCACATTATTCATTACTAATATAAAACAGTAAAGCAATCTAAGCAACAAACTCCATCAAAGGATTCTGAAAGGAAATATGGCAGAATTTGGAGTTTTAAAGAGGCCACATTATGCTCTTTTACAGTCTTAATGTTGTTTCAGGCTCTACTAGAACAGGTTTTCCTGCTTGAATGTTTATTATTCTCCTCATATTCTCCATTGTTGCGGCTCCTCTCTTCCCAGTCTGTCAGTAACGCTCTGATTACTTCCTGTCTCTATGAAGCCCCTCCTTCTATTGGTCGAGCGCTTCGAGTGTGTTTGGGAAATGTCCCGCCCCTTACCATAACCGCCAGTTTAACACACTACTAACTCAACCAGGCCCCGCCCCTTTATTCTGCGCATTAATTATTATAATGACCACTGATTGTGGTTGCCCAGTTGTATTATAGCTGTGTTTTCATCCAAAGTTGTGAACTTAACTTCTGCACAAAATTGGAATATCGCATAAAAGTTTGCAAATGAAGCAGCGTTTCCATCCCAGAGATGTGTGTCCTGGGTGCAAAACTTTAATGTCAGAAACATGTGACGACACACACTATTAACTTCAGCGAATGAAAGGTAATAATCATTATTCTAATGTTTCAGTGACACATTAAACCTGTTAGGCCCCGTTCACACCGCCAGCGACACACAGCGACAAAGCGGCATGATCCCATTCATTTCAATGGAAAGCTGGCGACTTCCGGCGACACGAGCGACAGTGACTGTTGGCGACAGAATGTGGGCGTGTCAAGCGACACGAGACGCGCGACAAAAGTTCAGAAATTTCAACTTTATGCAAATGAGAAGCGCTTTTCGCGAGCGACAACCAATAGGAAAAAAGACTTTCAGTGGAGCTCAGCTCACGTCACCGTCTCGAGTGCAGGAGACAGAAGAGCTCGAGGGCGATTTCGCTGCTTTATATGATTTGACTGTAACCACATACATGGATATAATAAAATGATGCATGGAAAAGAAACTGTCGACAGTCTCAGTGAGTTAAATTCACACATTTAGTTCGAGTGTTGTAATTTTATGATGCAAGTTTAAGTTTAGCACTGCTGCAGTTCATTTTACAGTTTCCCCTGCATTATGTTGACAATTAGGGACAAGAAAATTGATTATTTGTCAAATTCGAATGATGTTTTAGTAATTCATTGATTGATCGATCGTTAATCCAGTAGGCTAAATGATTTAATCCACTGAACACTGCTGTGGTAATATAAAAACACTCTCCCAACAGCATACTGTTTCTTTTGAGCCTAATTCCTAGTCAAATTAAAATGATATAGTTGTATCACTTGTGATGGTATTTTGTATAGATATGGCCAGACGTGCAGTCTACCAATCACATTAGAGCGACAGCACTATGAACGCCCACAAGCGACTTCACAGTACAGAGACCAGCGACATACGGTGTGAACGGGGCTTCAGAAAGACGTTCTAGTGACATCATCACACGCTAGCGTAAAAGAACCACTGAATCGGTTTAACCAGTTCGTTGAAACAAACCGCCCGAAAGAATCTGTTCACGGAAATGAATCGTATTTCTGAAAACTATGAGAGAATCAGAGGCGAATTAATGACCAGCTGTTATTGTGAAAAAGGCTTTTAAAGAGGATTCAATTCCTCTTGATGGAATCGATCCCAACATTTGGAATCGACTCTTGATTCACCTTAGAATCGATTCACTTTGGAATCGATTCCATGCCCTACAAAGAGGTTGCCAAAAATTGGACGAAACCTCTCAATTCATATGGATTCGTTTTACAATCTCTTTATGAACTTTTTTTGAAGCATCACAGTGGTAGTTGCGTAGACGGTCAATGGAGGAACAGAAATCTCTCAGATTTCATTAGGAAGATCTTCATTTGTGTTCTGAAGATGGAATGACATGAGGGAGAGTAAATGATGACAGAATTCTCATTTTTGGGTGAACTGTCCCTTTAAGACTGAAGTTTCAGAATAAAACTTCATGTGATTGCGAACACTGACTGATGTCATAATCATAGCCTCAAAAGGAGATTATAACAGTCTAGATTAAAGTCAGTTAATCATGAACAGCTCTGATCGTTCGTCACGTTTAATTCGTTTTTTATCGCGAGATTCAGCATCATCGCGCACATCATCATCATCATCATCATCATCGGAGGGTGTGTTCTGTTAAAATAACAGGTCGTATTTATTTAAGAAAAATTAGAATAGCATTTGCTATATATTTAAAATCAAGTAAATCTTCAGGTAAAGAGAATTTGATCATTTACAGTTAGAAAGCAGTCCCAACTCAGCCAATTATCGTCTTATCGAGGCTTTGGCGTGTATAACAACAGACAGGCTAATGTAATCCAGGAGACACAACCGTCAAAGATCAGAAGACGATTACAGCAGAAATCCAGTCACGAGTCACGAGTCACACAAAGAAGATCCGGACTCTGAAGACTGACTCACTCATATCGTTAAGTTACCTCTCTGATAATGTGCCGAAGAGACTCTTCTTCGCTCATTCCTCGAGAGAGAGTCCGTTTCCTCAGAGAGCCCGCTTTCTCGAGCTGACCCGAATGCATGTTCCCGCGGAGAAAAGGTCCGAGAAATCTGTGTTTCTGAAGAGTTTCTCTACCGGAGAGACAGTGTTGTGTTGTCGGGTGGCTTCTGTGTGCGGTGGGCGGGGCTTGACTCATGAGGGGGCGGGGCTATCGTTTGTTATGTAATATCACAGTGCTTTGAAATATAAGACGGGGTAAGATGACCCACACGTCTTAAAGGGGTCAAGACATGGATTAATTTTTTTAGATTTTTTTTAATACATATATGTTCTTTGAGGTTAACTATGTTAAGGTATTGTTCCTCAAAAAATAACTTATATGTGGAAAAACAATTATTTTCAACCCTCATTCTGGGCCTGTGTCTGACGTTATCAGTTTTTAAGGCGCGGCTCCTTTAAGGCTTGTCAGTGAACGGCCACTGTTATGATTGGCTATTGTCACTGCATAGGAAACAGTGTCAACGCCCACTCGCCATTGCTTGTGTTATGAAAACATTGATCCATTAATATAAAGCAGTCATTGAAGCATTATGAAAAATTAAAAAGGTTTGTGGTGCAGCTGTTGTCAGACGCTTCATCTGTCAACAAAAGATTCTTTGTGAACTCTTACAAAAAAATAAAAATAAATGCTAGGGGCGGGGCCTATGGTGTGATGATGTGTGACTATTCGTCAACGTCTTGCTCTGGAGGCGGGCATATGCAAATGTACTTCCCGAAATATCCAGAGTGAATCTTGATTAAATAAATGCTTTGTTTATAATGAGTACGTTTTTTAATACCAGAAATATCTCTGACTTAAAATGAGAACTAAAAACCCACCTCTTCCTTAAAATCACATATACAGTCAAGAATAGCATCTGTGTGTATTTTAAGCTCTGAAATTTGAAGGATGTTTTAATGTTACAGAGACCTCTGATGTCAAAATTTGATTTTTTATGTCATGACTCCTTTAATTGTCTCTCCTGACCACAGATGACACGAAATCTCGTGTGAACTCTTTTGATAAATGGCTATACTCTTATTAATTTTGTCATTTCATCTGAATATTAACATTAAAGTGATTTGAGCTGAATAATGACACTGTCTTCTGTAGAAGTTTGCATCATTGAGTTGCTTTGAAACACTCTGTGCTGTATAAAGCTGACTTGAGTTGAATATCAACATGTGTGAGATTAAATCAGTAAAAACAGCTTTGAGGTTAATCTTGTGTCTGGAAAATAGTGAACTGTGACCTTGTATTTTGTTGAATATCAAAAAATGTGTTAATGAGAGATGTTTTTAGATTTGTGGAGTAAAATGATAGTTTACATGATTATAGGAGGAAATGTGCAAGCTTTATTTAAAGTAAAGATGTGGTGTCACTTTAATACACTTTTGTAAACCCAGTCAGTCACAATGAAACCATCTGAACTGCATTAGAAATCTGAATTTTAATATAGTAATGTGTAAATAATAGGCTGTGATTTACACACTAAATCCAGCAGAAATTCCAGCACATTCATTTTTAAACGCTCATGACTGACGTCACTGCCTGTATCGCACACCGATTGGCTGCCGCCTGTCCTACATTTGCATAAAGTTAAGTATTTCTCAACTTTTGAACACTAGTATATAGCCAGTTCTTTTCTCCAGACCACCGTCGGTCCAGAAATGCTCCTTCAGCTCCGCACTATCAATAAACAGTGTGTATTAGAACTAAGTGTATATTATTATATTTTAAATAGCCTACTGTACTATGAGCTATTAATAC
The DNA here is from genome assembly GCF_964197995.2 of Scardinius erythrophthalmus. Classification (NCBI taxonomy): domain Eukaryota; kingdom Metazoa; phylum Chordata; class Actinopteri; order Cypriniformes; family Leuciscidae; genus Scardinius; species Scardinius erythrophthalmus. The sequence goes on from NC_138245.1 coordinate 791,818, forward strand.
ATGACTACTATCATCATTGGTCAGTCTCACATTGTTAAAGGAGGTTTCACCCCCCCCCCCCCCCCCCCCCCCACACACACACACACACACACGCACAAAGCCCTGTCGTTGCACTGGCCACACACACTCGCTTAGGCAAGACTCCCATATGGTCTAGCGGTTAGGATTCCTGGTTTTCACCCAGGCGGCCCGGGTTCGACTCCCGGTATGGGAAGGAGTGTTTCTTTGGCTCCTCGAGGTGTTTTCTCCCTAGTGTGAACAGCAGAATCACGAGAGAATGATCTTCTGTCCTCGGCTCGTGTGCCTTCGATAGCTCAGTTGGTAGAGCGGAGGACTGTAGTGGATTATTAGCAATCCTTAGGTCGCTGGTTCGACTCCGGCTCGAAGGAGATGTTTTCACACACACACACACACCCTTCAAAACAAGACAAACCTTCAGACTTTTACTTCATTTGCATTCAGAGCTGCGCGCGCATATCTCTTTTTGTCTGGCGTTAGTCGCACGAGCACACCAACTAAACTAGACGGATTAAATACATCTATTTTAGCATTTATTTATTATGTCTGTAATCTGACAGTCCAGCACAAGGCTGTTTTGCCGTGAGATAACGAACACCATTCAATAGAATGCGATTTTTCAAACGCTTGACTCTCCAGTTTCTATTAAGCTATTAGTGTGAGTCAAAGGCAGTTCTCTTCAATCAATCAACACGATTTAACCCAGTCAACGATTGCTTTGGATAATTCTAATATCAGCAATATATGTGCCGTCTATCAACAGTCATAATAACAAAGAACATCATTTGTTTATTTCCTTAACCCTCTGGTGCTTCACGTGTCGGCCAAACATTACCGATTTTTTTACTCAATGAAGTGAATGTGTTTTGTTTTTAATATTTTATGGTACGAAATTATATTTACACTGTATTTATAATCTATTCACTTTTTGACCATAGACCTGAAAATGAAAACTCGTAAATCTTAATACTGTAAAGCTCAAACTCAGACTGAAGTTTGATCTCTTTTCAAAGACGACACGTGGCAGATTATTGCGGAAGAAGTTTTAAAAAGTGAACTTAAAAGTTAGTTTTACGTTTGTTGTCATGAAAAATGCACAAAAAAACTATTTTCATTTTTTATATGAAATATATATTTTTAAAAACATGTTTTACTCTAGAACTGCAAGAAAATCAAAGTCACAAATCTAAAGTTATGTTCCAAATTTGAGCTTAATATCGTATATAAATGATCTTTCAGTGAGATGTTGTTTGCTGCAGTCCCAAACGCTTCCACTAGAGGAACTTCCTCTCACAATCATTTCCAATTTTAACCACAAACAATACAAGTGTGACTTTTTTTCAGGAGCATTTAACCTTCTATGATGTCAATCATGTCCATGATTTTTTTGTGTGTCAAAACGAAAAGTTTCATACCATTCCCATGAAGTAAAAAATACTACAAAAAACAAACTGTAAATCCCGCGGTCAATCGGGGCTTCCACACCGGACAGTTATAGGAACTCAGTTATAGGAACTACCCCCCAGGATGGTTCTCCAAGAACTAATGGTTCCCCTTGGAACCTTTTCCTGGTTGCATTCGCACCGCCAGTAGGAACTCTGAAGTGACGTAAGACACACTTGTTGTTGTGACTTTTATTCTGACGGCGCTGAGAACGACTGAGCCAGAGCAAACAAACAGTGCTCGCATTCTCCTGTTCATTAGTTTACGAACTGTCCAACAGTCCTGGCTAAATACATCATCAGATAGAATGTAGGCCGACTCTGGAGGAGTAAATTAGTTCCTCCAAAAGGAGTTCCTAGAACTAAAATGGTTCCCAGTTCCTGCAGTGCGAACACGCCCAAACCCGGGACGTTCCACCAATAGTTCTAGTAACGATGAAGAGGGTCCTCCGGTGCGAAAGCCCCTAACGATGCCGAAGAGCTCCAGAGGGTTTAGTGGTCTCGAACCTCTGGCCCTGAGACTGCAGATCAGGAGCTCCCACTGGAGTCCAGCGGGCCCGTTTCACTCAGCGAAACCCAAACCCTGAGCTGATGCAGAGCATGTCTGACTGGTGTTCGAGGTAGACCACCTGACTGCTGCTGGAAGAAGCTCGTGACCAAAGCCGAGGGGCTACAGCGGAGACGTCATCAAGCGTGTGCTCAGTCATTCAACGCTTCAGGCAGGACCCAATTAACGCTTTATTCAAGATCAAATTCACAAAAAATATACACATTTACAATGAAACAAGACAGACTTTCAACAAATGCAGGAAGTTGAGTACTCTAGAAGTGTGCTTTCATCTTCAGGGTGTCAGCGTTGGTCTCCACCACGATGCTCTCGATGCGCTTGTGGTACTGCTCCAGCGTGGTGAGGAGGCACTCGTAGATCTCCTGCAGAGAGGCAGACGTCACCACACGCCCAACACGCCTCACAGGGCTGTGCACCCAGACATCACAATTAGCCCATGATTTACTCAACCTCAAGTCAGGCAGGTGTAGATGACATTCACATTTATTCACTTAGCAGACGCTTTTCACATTTCACATGAGATTCTTCTTTCAGACGAATAACATCAGAGTTATATTAATAAATGCCCTGCTCTTCCAAGCTTTATAATGACAGTGAATGGCCTTTTCTGTTTTGAAGTCCATAAAAGTGCATCTATACATCATAAATCAATGCAAAACCGCATCACTTTGCTTCAGAAGGCCTTTATTAACCCCCTAGAGCCACATGGATGCACTTTTATGATGATGATAGATGCACTTTATGACGGACAGATGCACTTTATGACGGACAGATGCACTTTTATGGACTTCAAATCAGAGACACCCATACACTGCCATTATAAAGCTTGGAAGAGCCAGTAAGTTTGTGGAAGGCAAGGACAACTCTGATTGTGTTCGTCTGTAAGAAGAATGTCATACACACCTAGGATGGCTTGAGGGAGAGTAAATCATGGGCTAATTTTCATTTTTGGGGGAATATCCCTTTAATGTTAAACTGGGCCATTTAAATGAAGAATGAACACAAGATGTTCCCCAACACAGCCAGCTCTGTAAGAGTCCAGAGCGCGAGACGGACTTCAGAAGTGCTGGTGAAACGCACCTGGGCTTTCTGTGTGTGCTGGTTGCACTTTGCTCGAAGCTCCTGCATCTTTTCCTTGTACCGTTTAGTTTCACGGTTGCTTTCTTCCATTTTCTTCACAAACTCCTCTCGTTTCTGGTGGATTTTGTCATATTGCCTGAATAAAGTAAATGAGAAAATTAGAGGAGTGTTTCTCAATCAGGAGAAACAGAGCCGAGTGTGTCACGATAACATTCCATCAGGACAATTTAAAGGGGTCATGAACTGAGAAATCTAATTTTCCTTGAGCTTTTGACATATTAAAGGTCATCATACTGTAAGAATATCCTGCAAGTTTCAGATCCTTAATCCAAAAACATTATTTTTTTAATCATGATTATATTATTTTATAGTTCAAACTTATATTTGTTTTATCCATTTTAATTGAATTTAAAAACAAAAGTAAATTGTAAACTGGATTTTATTTTTTAAATGTGTCCGCGTTTGCATTGGTGACGGTCCGCGGGTTGAGGACCGATGCTGTAGATCACAGAGGGATGTTTATGACACTGAAAGGGTCAGTTCACACACAAATAATAATTCCGCCATGTTTGCACCCTTGTGATGTGTCGAGGCTTTCAGTATCATTTGCATAGTTATTTTAGCTGTACAAAAACGGTTCTTCCAGTTAATACTAATCTTGTCTTAAATAATTTTCTCGAAACGTTAGCACAAAAACAGTATTTACACATGGATCCATCCTTTCTTTCTGAAGTGTTTAGTTGGATGTTCTATTGACATTCTTTTTTAAATATTACTACTAGTTTCAGAATGTTCAAAAGTAATTTTCACATTATGTTGAAAAAAAAAAAGAATGTTCACTTAAAGCTGCAGTCTGTAGTTTGTCCTCTTTGTCGCCATCTCTGTTCGAAATCTGCAATTGCAGTTATTCGTGGACTGATCAGCTTTACGTGGGTTGTGCCTCGGCACGGCACAGCGCGGATCAATCCAGTGTTTAGAGGAGAATGTGCCGGTGTGGATCCTGGCATTCGCAATCACAGATTATACTTTTGGGAAGTATGACCAACATAAGAGCTTTCACCAGGAAATGTGAAAATCTGAACAAGTAACATCCACTTTTGATCTGACACACTAATGGCGCTTTTCCACTACACAGTACCAGCTCGACTCGACTCGCCTTTGTTTGGTTTTCCACTGTGTAAAAGTTGTACCTGTACCTGCTTCCAGGTACGTCAAACCATGCAAATTATACAGTTCTCAAATTGTTAATGTTAACAACATCAGCATTGCGTGACTACATTTAATGTCCTTCCGATATTATCCTTGTTCGCAGTCTCTGTTTTCCTGTAGCCACTCTGAAGTCCGAAATCTTTTGCGTTTTACAACGGGTGAATCTCCAGTTGGTGATCGTCGTTTGAGCCTTTCTGGATCCGCCATCAAATTGCGTAGTTTAATTATATCAAGTGCTGTGAGAAAAGGCTATAATCTCCAGCATCCTCACACTCATCGCCGACTAGCCGAGACTCTTCTTTATGTGGACAGATGCGACGGAATGAAGTAAAGACATGACATAAAGTTATTATTACAAGCTCACCGTTTTGAACCGAGCTACGGCAAGCAGAGAGTTCTGAACACTGGCTGGTTATGTACTTGCTCAATTTATTTTGGATCATTTTTATCCCCAAAAAGAGTTACGGACTGCAGCTTTAACATTCGCATAACCAAGAAAAAAACAATTTTGGACATTTTGAACATTCAGAAATAATGCTTTCATAATTGAATAGGTCTAGTTAGTCCAGAAACACTGGCAGAACAGGGTTAAACTGCTGAAGTGTGAGCTATAGAGTATTAGCAATGCTGAGAACTTCTGAACTACCTTTCAAATCGAGAGTGGCTTAAAATGCAAAGACCAAACATGAGACGCTTCACCTGGAGTTCACTTATTAATAATAGCAGACATGCATTTGATTCAAGTGAAAGTTTCCAATTCTTCACACACATGACTGTATAAATGCATAAATTTGAAAAATCTTCTAATATTAAGCACAGGAAGTGTATTATCAAATGCACTGTCGTTAATTAAAAAAGGTTTTTTTTTTACTTACCCATAAATATTTTTGACCTGCTGATCTTTGACCTCTTTCTTCTTCTGCCGCCGGATCTGGTTCTTCGACTGCTTGTCGAGTTTCATGGCGAACCCCCTCTTCATCTGGGCTTCTTCACTGCTCAGGCTCTTCAGCTCTTTCTGCAAGGCTTCATTCATGGCTGCTAATCTCTGGACCTGTGCAGGAACCATCATTTAAAACGGTGAAAAAACAACTCAGGAAATGCCTTGCTTAAACAATGACTGTATTCATATGTTCTCCAGTCACTTTACCTCCTCTTTCTGCTGGTTGGTCTTGCACATGCTACTCTGTAAGTCCTGCAGTTGTTTGAGCAGGACCTGTAGTTCTGCCTCCACCTGACCAGCACACTGGACCAGCATCTGCAGCTCCACCAGCCTCTCGTCAGCCAGCTCCTGTCTCACACACACACACACACACACACACACACACACACACACACACGGGGAACAGCAGCCGGTCAACTGCTGATAACACCACCAACACTCAGTGGTCTGGGCAGTTAAACATCACCTGTTGTTACCAGCAACTTGTCAAGCAAACTCATGTAAACGAAGGTGTGCAACATGCAAATCATACATACTTTTGACATCTTAATGCTCTTCACGTTCTCCTTCATCCTTTCCATCTCGTTCTTCAGCTCTTCGGGCGACTCCACGATCTGAGACTTGAGCTTGAAGATCTCATCCTTCAGCGTCGCCACATCCAGTTTCCTTTGAGTCTGGATTGTAAGACACATCTCTGATGACAACAGTCACTCTACAGCACTGCCACCACAGAAGTACACCTACAACACACTCAGCCAGATCTGCCTCCGTCCAACCAATAACCGATGGATTAAAACCAATTACCAGCCCTTCATTTTGTTTCTTTCTCATTAATCTGTTTTGCTCAGATCTTTTCTTCTGTAATATGACATATATCAGTCTCTACTTCCACTACATGGTGACTTTAACCCTCATCCAAGCTAGAAGTGTGGTAGATTAAATGAACAAATGATCTGATACATACCAGTTTCTGTGAGATCTCAGCAATCTCCGTCTTGCACTGTGCAGCCATTTCATTCATCGCATTCTAAAGAGAGAACATTGAAAACTAATATGACAACAAGAAGAAAAAGGCCTGAAAAACACTGGGTCACGTGACAACAGCTAATGCATCATGTTGGTGGACAGGGTTGGGAATCGTAAGAAATATTCCGGTTCCGCCAAACGATTCCAGTTTCAGTTCCCATTCAATAAAAATTATTAAAACAACTAATAAAAAAAATTGTAGTAAGGGAAAAATGCACAATCCTTTTTGTGTTTACTTCTGATACTGGTAAAATGAGTTTAACAGACTGGTAATGTCAACAAATTCAACATTATTTAGCAATTTTTGCTAAAATAATAAAACATTTTGAAGGAAAATAAACATTCCTGCATTCTCTAGGATGATCTGGGACGTCTCCTGTAGCGTATTGCAGTGGAGAATACCCTCTCTGAAGGGCCGGATGAACACATGTGAGATCCAGACAGGGGAAACTGAACCGGTGTGAATGACTGATTCATAGGGCTGGATGATTAATCAAAGTAAATCGAAACCGAAATTCAGAGCCTATAACGGACGTAATTTTACCAAGTCAGTTATTTCGTTTTTTTAATCCTATTAATATTTCTGCCCACTGTGTGTTAATGTACTTTCCCCTTAAATCATATTACCGCGTGTGTAGTCACGTGACTCCACCCCGTCTGCGACATTGAAGCAACATGGAGGAGAACTCAAACACAGAGTCAACTCAGCAACAGCCGGAGCCGCTTGTACCAAAGAAACACGCAGTGTCCGTCGTAGAGGTGGAACGGTACATGTATGCGTATTGAACTGAATCGGTACGGACGTCACGGTTCGGTGCATAAATTTACACAGAGAATACACGGTATAAAAATAAATAAAACTCGCATGCAAATTAATTAATGTAATGCGGAACTACTGTTAGATATGCAGGTTCTTTAGGGACACCTAATCTGTAGCTCCGCCTTAGCTCTGAAGCAGGCTGCGATGTAAAGATTGCAATACTGGAATATGGTGTGTGTGTGTGTGTGTGAGTGAGTGAGTGAGTGAGTGAGTGAGTGAGAGAGAGAGAGAGAGAGGCGCGATTGAAAAGTCGCAAAGTGTTTACATACATATATGTGTGTGTGTGTGTGTGTGTGTGTGTGTGTGTGTGTGTGTGAGTGTGAGAGAGGCGAGGATGCGATCGAACAGTGGAAACATAAAAACATAAACATCATTTTGTTTATACAAGACATCATTCAAACTGCAAAGTTTAAGTAACTGTTAATTAAAATTAAGGAAAATTCTGTGTGTTTCCTTATTTTAGAATCCCAAAGATAGGATTATGCACTCTTTCATTAGAAAAAAATGAGTAGTATATGAGTAGTGCGAGGGCTTTTCAGTGCATTCATTACTATTTTTGTATTCATGAGACGTTGCTGTTAAAGGATAAGCTGCCAGCACTTCGCCCACACACCGAACCGGTTTCAGAACCGGAACTTAGGAATTTTTCAAAAAGACTAACAGTTCCCAAACCTATTGGTGCACAAACTGGTCAGAATTGTAAAATTCAGACGTCACTTATGCAACAAACACATATTTTTCTGAAATATGTTAGTCTGACCAAATATCAATTTGGCTTTCACTTGGTCTTCATCTCTGGGTTAGCCTACGGTTCATATTGAGAGGCATTAGCAAAACAAACACTGCTGCTTTACATGCAACATACGCATTTACCCATCATGCATTGTGATACGGGCCTGGTTCGTTAGGTTGCCTTCTCACCACAAAAGGCATTGAAGTGATTTTATTGGTGCAGAATCAATAGTGCTGGGCGGTACACCGGTTCATACCTAAGAATACCGGTGTTTATTTCTGTTATGATATGAGTGTAATAAACCAGCGTACGTCACTTTAACAGCGCGGGGAACGCGGCGCGACACTGTGTGAGAGGGTTCACGGGTGATGCTCAGCTGTGTGTTACTGAGACGGTGAAGATGGAGAGGTTAAACTATAATTAACAGCTGTCACATTACATTACAGTGTTTCCCACACACTGATTCACAATATCAACACTGCCTTTTGGAAAATCTATTTGTGTTTGGCTTTGACATCGCTGAATAAACATGAGCACTGCACGTTTCACAGATATTTCATTAGTAAACTGAAATCATCGAGGTCTCACCGCATCCTGGATTTCCCGCTGTGTGTTAGCGCTGAGCTCTGCCAGGGCAGACGCTAGCTCTCTAGCCTCCGCTTGCTGCTCCGGAGGAATGGTCCTGTGAAGGGAGGATGGATACGCTCAGAGAGAAGCATCTTTAGTAAGACGTTTAAATAAACCACTGCACTTACGTCAGCTTCTCAATCTTCTTCTCAGCTTCCTTTATTTCTCTCGTGTACGCCTGGAGTCTGTCCATATCACACCGCTGTTGACAAACAAAACACCTAAATCACACCGGCTACCTTTACATGCACAACTCTTGTTTCAACCGGACTGAACTCATTCTGATTGAGGAATCTGAACGTAGTGTTTACATGAACGCTAAACGTGTGATCGGGTTGATGTCACAAGCTTCAGATCGGGATAGATTGTTTGACATGCGCTCACTGCACGAATATACAGAGTTTCCCGCCGTCTGCACATAACTATTCTCCAACAGTTCTTTATTTGTTTTAAACAGCAAACTTAATATTTATCCATTTCTGGTCATGATTTGTCATTACGCTATTTCTACGTCACTGCGCTATTTCTACGTCATTGAGCTATCTCTTCGTCATTACGCTATTTCTATGTCATTACGCTATTTCTATTTCTACGTCATTACGCTAATTCTACCTCATTACGCAATTTCTACGTGATTGCGCTCTCTCTTCGTCATTACGCAATTTTTTTTTCTACCTCATTACTCTATTTCTACCTCATTACGCTATTTCTACGTCATTACGCTAGTTCTACGTCATTACGCTATCACTTCGTCATTACACTATTTCTACGTCATTACGCTAGTTCTACGTCATTACGCTATCACTTCGTCATTACACTATTTCTACGTCATTACGCTATTTCTACGTCATTACGCTATCACTTCGTCATTACACTATTTCTACGTCATTACGCTAGTTCTACGTCATTACGCTATCACTTCGTCATTACACTATTTCTACGTCATTACGCTAGTTCTACGTCATTACGCTATCACTTCGTCATTACACTATTTCTACGTCATTACGCTAGTTCTACGTCATTACGCTATCACTTCGTCATTACACTATTTCTACCTCATTACGCTATTTCTACGTCATTACGCTATCACTTCGTCATTACACTATTTCTACGTCATTACGCTAGTTCTACGTCATTACGCTATCACTTCGTCATTACACTATTTCTACCTCATTACGCTATTTCTACGTCATTACGCTATCACTTCGTCATTACACTATTTCTACGTCATTACGCTAGTTCTACGTCATTACGCTATCACTTCGTCATTACACTATTTCTACCTCATTACGCTATTTCTACGTCATTGCGCTATTTCTACCTCATTACGCTATTTCTACGTCATTGCGCTATTTCTACCTCATTACGCTATCTCTTCGTCATTACGCTATTTCTATTTCTACCTCATTACGCTATTTCTATGCTATTTCTACGTCATTACGTTCTTGCTACGTCATTGCGCCAATTCCACGTCATTGCACATGCGCAGTCCTTTCAGTTTCAGTTTTCGATCCGATCAGGTGTTTACATGTTCTCTCGATCAGATTAGAAAAGGAATAAACCACATGAAAGCTTTTCTAATGGATTATTTGGTTGCATGTAAACATTGCCGTTGTGACATATGTGCTTAAACGGGTCATATGATGCTTTTAATCTTGACCTTCAGTGTGTAACAGGTCTGTTGCAAAGCTCAGCCTCCCACAAAGGGATTAGCAGTCAAGTATTCTCCACTGCAGATCCTCAAATCTTAGCTTGACATGAGAGGTTTAGCACAACTAAGACTACAGTTCTCTAAGATGATTGTAACACGTTAAGCATTTTCAACTTACAAAACTTTGCTGGTGGACGGCCGTCATTTCCAGCCTCTGCTTCCGGAAGTGGAGGAAGTTTTGGATTGCGCTCAGAATAGTGATCGTTCGCTTCACCTCTGGCAGGAGTGGTGAGAAAAACAAACAATCAGCTCAGCATGACCTTCATATCAGCTTTAAACTTTAGGCAATAAAATCGTGAAACTGTATCAGCACAGAACAGCTTTCGCTCTAGTGCTGAACAACAACACTGTCTTCTGCAGAGCTGCTTTACAGCACAATTTAAATTTGTCATATAGATTATATATTAATAATCATAATTACAATTTCAAAGGAAATAATCGAGAATTATGTCATAATCGTGCAGCCCTACTTACAACTTAAACTTATTTCTGTTTTCTGCCAAGGCAACATTTCTAATTATCATTTAAATGTTTTTCAAATAATATTTTTTCACAGCTTTATTTCAATATACATGAATGTTTTTAATAGCTTTAGTTTACGATAATAACCCTGATATATCATGTGAGTGTTTAAAAAAATAAAAACTGTTATTAACACAGAGAGCATTATGAAAGTGTCATCTTTCTAAAGAGTTTTACCCTGCGGTAAAGTGTGCCTGGTTTACAAAACAATCTGCAGTAATGTACAAAACCCTCGTCTTACGCAATCCAGACCATCGTTAAGAATAAACCATCCACCCATTCCCACATCCTCATTCTCCTGCGACACGGCCAATGAACATGTAGTCAGGGCAAAACCTAAACACCAGCAGGAATAACTCTCACTGTTGAGCCCTGAGAGAGAAAACGAGATACTCACTGGGGTTGAGCAAGTCGTTCAGGGAAAAATCATAGACACGGCAGAGCGGTAAGAACTGGCACCTGAAAGACACGCAGATCAGTGACGCAAACACGAGCTCTCTCAGAACAACACACTGCAGTCTTCTCACTCACATGCGCCTGTACACGCTCATGACCGGAGAAACCCACTCGTGCAGCATCGGGAACTGGACGTTTTCAGACAACGGCACCTGCGGAACACAGGAGCATCGTTAGTTAAACACCAAGACTCTCAGATCCGATCTGATGGTGCAGACAAACACTCACCGTGTAATGGCACTCGGGTCTGAACTGAAACAGCAGCTGCAAAACTCTCATGTAGAGCCTCTGAATGGATTCGGCCTGAAAAACAAACAGATTTTAAAGAAAATCCAGCTTTTAATGTTGTTTATGTGTCTATGTGGTGTTTTTAATCTGCTTTAAGACACATCATGTGTAAGTTCATAAGTCGACAGCATTGCTGAGTATTTCCTCCTTAAAACTGCAGTGAACCAAAGACAGTCTCAAACACACGCTTTGAAATCGCTGGTGTTTCTGACGTCACAAACTACCTTGTAACCAATCAGATCAACGTGTGATCGTCAACCAGTGGATCTCTGAGCTGAGTGAGTGAGTGGAGGCGGGGCTCATTTGCATATTCATAGAACCGCGCATACTAAATGAGGCGAGGGTGTCGAGTTACATTCAAGATATTTTAAGGCATGAAGAAAATGTTTAAATATGTCATTTTGGTGATCAGAGATGAGTTTTAAGGGATACAGTCATTGACTACAGGGGTGTTTCCCAGTTATGCATTACAAGGGAACAACAACTCTTCCTCATTAAGTACCCTGGTGGTTAAGTAATTTTCTCTTGAAAGAAATTAATACTTTCCTTAATCAAGGATGCATTAAATTACATTAATGTGACAGTGAAGACATTTATAATGTTACAAAAATTCTATTTCAAATAAATGCTGTTCTTTAGAGCTTTCTATTCATCAAAGAATCCTGAAAAACAAAATGTTTGACAGGTTTCACAAAAATATGAAGCTGTTTTCAACACTGATAATAATCATAAATGTTTCTTGATCATCAGATCCTCATATTAGAGTGATTTCTGGAGGATCATGTGACACTGAAGACTGGAGTAATGATGCTGAACATTCAGCTTTGATCACAGGAATACATTACACTTTAGAGAACAGATGATTCACATTATAATAATATATAGCACACTTAAACACAGTGTAATCACGTGATCACCTTTGTGTTGGGAGTGATGTCATTCTTGGTGAAGTGTTTCGCCTCTTGTCCAGTCAGAACTTCGGTTCGGTAGAACTGCACGATAACATCCACCTTGTACACCGGGAACGTGTTCTCACTCATCCCTGCTGCTGCAAAAGGAGAAACCACACTAATAAACCACAGCTTTATCCGCTCAGTCAGGCGATGTTTACGGCAGAGGCGTCGACAGATCCCGTCACGGACAATAACGGTCACCGGCGCATTAACTTATACACCATTCAAAGACACGGAATTACATTACCCTCTTTTTCACACTGTTGGTCCGACATTACTCAAAATCTATAACTAATGCCAAACTATTGTACTAACCAAGTTCAGACTCACGTCCCTCGTCGTCAACTGGAGCAAATTTAAACTTTACGCGCCTCTTTCGTCACTTCCGTCGTACGTTCCTCACGTCATGACGTGTCATGACAAAAGCAGCGCGTGCGGCGCCCTCTACTGGACATGCGCAGAATGTGTCCACTAGTGCAGCGGGGTTTCAAACCCTCATCATCCTAAAGTTTAATGATTTATTTTCATGTATAAATACCCAATTAATGCTGTTAAAAATTAATATTATAAATGTGTAAAAGATTTAGTTTTAATTACATTTCATCATTGCGTTTTTTTCTAGTAATTTTTCTATTAATTTATTTATTGTTTGTTAATTATTTAATACAATGTATTAATTTATTATTTAAAACAAATTTCACTTATTTATTTTAATTCAACATTATTTTATTTTTAGTTTACATTTATTTTTATTTATTTACTTTTACATTTTACTCTGCATTTTTATTTCTGTTCATTTAAATCAAGTTTGAGTCATTTATTTAAATCATATATTAAGATAATTGTATTTATCTATTTATGTCATTAAAATTGTATTTATTTATTTTGATCTATTTATTGTAATTATTATTATTTTATTTTTAATAAAGTTATTTTTATTTTATTGTATTATTTATTTTTACACTGCTTTTCTCCAAACGCTTCCACGGGCCCCTGATCAACGCAGAAATCATCCAATTAATTTCTTGAACAAGTGAAATCTATTCATATTATGTAATGCAACAGAGAAATATAGAAGTGCAACAAAAGCAATGCCTTTTACACTACAATTTAATTTTAAAGAGAGCTGAATAAAAACCTCATTAGAGCAGAATTGTGAGGGGAAAAGTTGATATAAAAAATAAAAATAAAAAAAGTCATTGATTACGAATCTTGAAACTAACGATCAAACGCATTTCATTTTGAAATGCAGGCTGATGATTGGTTGGCTGGATGTTGACGTCAGAACTCCTTCCACAGCACTACTGTATCGTTTGTTATAATGTGAGCGTTCTGGTGAAAATATTTGAAAGTGTGTGTGTTATTCAGTATAATTTCTGTTTCCCATAGTTTAGCCTTGTTTTTTTCTTGCTCTGCATTGTGATTAACTATATTATAATTATAAACATTTTATGTGTTAGTGAATTTGGCTATTACATCATGTAACAATTATATTCTGCTGAAATATACGAAGTGATTCGAGAAAAGATTCGTTCATTTTGATGAACGAGATTCAAAGATCCGAGTCAATAAAAAGATCCGAACTTCCCATTGCTATCAGGCGCTGCGCTGAGACACCTAAAGGCGCGCCGCCGATGTAGTCTCCACACGTCAGTCAGCACGAGCACGAGCACAGAGATGTCATCGCAGGATTCCGATGAAAGCTACGATTTAGTGTTTAAAATAGTCCTAGTCGGAGATGTCGGAGTCGGGAAGACCTGTGTGGTCCAGCGCTTCAAGAGCGGCGTGTTCATGGAGAAGCAGGGCAACACGATCGGCGTGGACTTCACCATGAAGACTCTGGAGATTCAGGGCAAACGGGTGAAGGTTCGTGACTCAGGGTCGTTATGATTATGCCTTATGGGTATAGAACTCACTAAGCGGCATCTTTATGAACTCTGTACTCCACATCACAAAGTTGCTCTTGAGTCTTCCATAAAGCCGCAGAAATAGCGTCGCTGTTATTGTTGTCACCGCGAACCCCATTCCCGAGTCGGGTCAGAAGCTTCCAGGACATGTGGGTTTAATGTTCTCTTCTGTGAGGAATAATTCATCAGCTTTATAATCATATCTGGGACTGTCACCGGTTTATACTCTTTCCTGTCGACGTTGACACTCATGACGTGGAGCGAATAAAAGCGAAACTCTGGGAAGTTTGTTTTGTTTTGTTGGTTTAGGGCTTAAAGTTGCACAGTTATGCAATAACCACGATTATTGTTAAAGGGATAGTTCACCCAAAAATGAACATTATCCCATAATTTACTCGCTCTCAAGCCATCCTAGTGTTTATGAGTAATTTCGTTTAGACTTTGTTTACTGCTTAAATGGTTAGTTCACCCCAACACATTCATTTTCCATAAAAATAAAAAACATAACCAGCTCTTCCCAGCTTTATGACCCCTGGAGTCGTATGTGATGGATGCACTTTTTTGTTCTTCAGAATCCCAGGCTCCATTCACTCAGATTGTGTTTGGTTGAAAGAAGAAAATCATAAACACTAGGATGGCTTGAGGGAAAATAAATTATGGGAAAATGTAAATTTTTGGGTGAAGTATCCCTTTAAGCAGTAAACAATGTCTAAACGAAATTGATTTTTAAAACTTTTAAAACTACATTTATATTCCAGTAAACCCTGTTGGAATATCCAGAGTTGGTAGCTTGGAGCATCTCGGATCCTGCTGATGAAACACAATATATTAAACGCCATGGATGAATATTTACGGAGTAATCCCGTGTTTTGTAGAGTCAGAATGAGCAAGAGCAGGAGGGGGAAGGCCTTCAGAAAGATGGCAGCATCATTATTAATGTCTGTGTGTAAAACCTGTTGACTTTAGCGGTCCGTGTTGCACTCAATACAGGACAAGCCAGTGCTGACAGTTCATGTACGAGGAAAACACTCGGATCTGCCACAAAGGGTTTAATGGATGCACAGATTACTGTTCTCACAGTGCTAGTCGACTGGGTCATGTGTTCATCGTGGTTTAATGCATTCATTCGCTGCGTCTCATTGGCCGACTCAGTTCAGGCTTTGTGATCGCTGCGTCTCATTGGCCGACTCAGTTCCGGCGTTGTGATCGCTGCGTCTCATTGGCCGACTCAGTTCAGGCTTTGTGATCGCTGCGTCTCATTGGCCGACTCAGTTCAGGCGTTGTGATCGCTGCGTCTCATTGGCCGACTCAGTTCAGGCGTTGTGATCGCTGCGTCTCATTGGCCGACTCAGTTCCGGCGTTGTGATCGCTGCGTTTCATTGGCCGACTCAGTTCCGGCGTTGTGATCGCTGCGTCTCATTGGCCGACTCAGTTCAGGCGTTGTGATCGCTGCGTCTCATTGGCCGACTCAGTTCAGGCGTTGTGATCGCTGCGTCTCATTGGCCGACTCAGTTCAGGCTTTGTGATCGCTGCGTCTCATTGGCCGACTCAGTTCAGGCTTTGTGATCGCTGCGTCTCATTGGCCGACTCAGTTCAGGCGTTGTGATCGCTGCGTCTCATTGGCCGACTCAGTACCGGCGTTGTGATCGCTGCGTCTCATTGGCCGACTCAGTACCGGCGTTGTGATCGCTGCGTCTCATTGGCCGACTCAGTACCGGCGTTGTGATCGCTGCGTCTCATTGGCCGACTCAGTTCAGGCGTTGTGATCGCTGCGTCTCATTGGCCGACTCAGTTCCGGCGTTGTGATCGCTGCGTCTCATTGGCCGCCTCAGGTCAGGTGTTGTGATCGCTGCGTTTCATTGGCCGACTCAGTTCAGGCGTTGTGATCGCTGCGTCTCATTGGCCGACTCAGTTCAGGCGTTGTGATCGCTGCGTCTCATTGGCCGACTCAGTTCCGGCGTTGTGATCGCTGCGTCTCATTGGCCGACTCAGTTCAGGCGTTGTGATCGCTGCGTCTCATTGGCCGACTCAGTACCGGCGTTGTGATCGCTGCGTTTCATTGGCCGACTCAGTTCCGGCGTTGTGATCGCTGCGTCTCATTGGCCGACTCAGTTCCGGCGTTGTGATCGCTGCGTCTCATTGGCCGCCTCAGGTCAGGTGTTGTGATCGCTGCGTTTCATTGGCCGACTCAGTTCAGGCGTTGTGATCGCTGCGTCTCATTGGCCGACTCAGTTCAGGCGTTGTGATCGCTGCGTCTCATTGGCCGACTCAGTTCCGGCGTTGTGATCGCTGCGTCTCATTGGCCGACTCAGTTCAGGCGTTGTGATCGCTGCGTCTCATTGGCCGACTCAGTACCGGCGTTGTGATCGCTGCGTTTCATTGGCCGACTCAGTTCCGGCGTTGTGATCGCTGCGTCTCATTGGCCGACTCAGTACCGGCGTTGTGATCGCTGCGTCTCATTGGCCGACTCAGTTCAGGCGTTGTGATCGCTGCGTCTCATTGGCCGACTCAGTTCCGGCGTTGTGATCGCTGCGTCTCATTGGCCGCCTCAGGTCAGGTGTTGTGATCGCTGCGTTTCATTGGCCGACTCAGTTCAGGCGTTGTGATCGCTGCGTCTCATTGGCCGACTCAGTTCAGGCGTTGTGATCGCTGCGTCTCATTGGCCGACTCAGTTCCGGCGTTGTGATCGCTGCGTCTCATTGGCCGACTCAGTTCAGGCGTTGTGATCGCTGCGTCTCATTGGCCGACTCAGTACCGGCGTTGTGATCGCTGCGTTTCATTGGCCGACTCAGTTCCGGCGTTGTGATCGCTGCGTCTCATTGGCCGACTCAGTTCCGGCGTTGTGATCGCTGCGTCTCATTGGCCGACTCAGTTCAGGCGTTGTGATCGCTGCGTTTCATTGGCCGACTCAGTTCAGGCGTTGTGATCGCTGCGTCTCATTGGCCGACTCAGTTCAGGCGTTGTGATCGCTGCGTCTCATTGGCCGACTCAGTTCCGGCGTTGTGATCGCTGCGTCTCATTGGCCGACTCAGTTCAGGCGTTGTGATCGCTGCGTTTCATTGGCCGACTCAGTTCCGGCGTTGTGATCGCTGCGTCTCATTGGCCGACTCAGTTCAGGCGTTGTGATCGCTGCGTCTCATTGGCCGACTCAGTTCAGGCGTTGTGATCGCTGCGTTTCATTGGCCGACTCAGTTCCGGCGTTGTGATCGCTGCGTCTCATTGGCCGACTCAGTTCCGGCGTTGTGATCGCTGCGTCTCATTGGCCGACTCAGTTCCGGCGTTGTGATCGCTGCGTCTCATTGGCCGACTCAGTTCCGGCGTTGTGATCGCTGCGTCTCATTGGCCGACTCAGTTCCGGCGTTGTGATCGCTGCGTCTCATTGGCCGACTCAGTTCAGGCGTGTTTTCAGTGTTGTCTGAGATTATCAGCTGATTTCCTGCTGAGCTCTTTGTGTAATGCACATCTGAAATTATTTAACGATAAAGTTCTGTAGGATTGCACACAGAGAAGCATGTCGTGGGTTTTCAGTATATTTAGATGATATCTAGAAAGCAGAAAGTGTCCGATGACCATCTAAAAGTCCACAGTGAATTTCAGGGTTTTCTTCTCTCTTTAACCTAGAAATAAAGTTTGGTGCAAACCCGATTTTGAAAGACAGAAGCAGATTTCTGCAACAGTGCACTTTACATGTGTTACTTTTACTAAAACACAGATTTTCTGTTCCTCAAAATGAGTTAAACAAGGAAATAACACCGTGTCAATAAAAAAAAAATACAACTGGATCACTTTAAAACCAAAACCAAAAACGCCAGTGTCATGTAAATGAACAGACAAAACACATAAATATGTCTCCGTTTTTAGTTGAAACAGGTGTTGTGTAAACGACCACTAACAGTCTGAGGGCTCTATTTTAACGATCTGAAACGCAAGTATCAAACGCGAAACGCAAGTAACTTTGTGGGCGGATCTCGGATCCCAACGCAAATCTATAATGTGTTGGTCTGAAGTCGCTTCATTACTCATAGGTGTGGTTTGGGCGTAACGTGAAATAAACCAATCAGAGCGTCATCTCACATTCCCTTTAAGAGCAGGCGCGCTTGTTCCATGGCGGATTGCTATTATAACGGCGGATTTGCCAGGAGCGGTTCACAGCCGAGGAGACCGGCGTTCTCGTCAGGGCCGTAAAACACAGAGAAGTGACATTGGGGATGGAGAAACACACCCAGATTAGCTTCGCTTAAACAGGCGTATAATAATCTGGGTAAATGTGTAAGCCAGATTTATGCCTATTTTTCCACATCTTCATGGACACCACAATGATTTCCCTCGTGTGGAATATTTTTCCTTGTAATTATGTATGATTTGCAAAATGTGAACTGCGTCTGTGTGTAGATAAGAGAAGCAAAGTGTGTGTGTGTTGTGCTCACGCTACATTATGGCCAAGCATGCGCTTATTAAAACAGCATCTGAATAACGCGCCACTGACTTTAGACGAGGTTTCTCCTGGTCAGTGGAGGAATTGTTTTCTGAAACTGCAAAATAGCACCAGGGAACGTTTGCGCCGGAACACGCCTCCTCTCTTCACTGATCCGCCCCCGGGAGCGCAAGTTCATTCCCTAATTTACCGACGTGCGTCTGTGGAGGGAAAAGTCCGCTGTGCGTCCGGTGCAAAATAGGAATGATACATGCATCGGTGTACAAAGTCAGTTGCGCTGGGTGCGAGATAGGGCCCATAATATGAATTGAATTAAAAATAAACATCATTATATCATCATTATAGTGCTGAGCTGGACATGACCAGTTCAATATTAAAATACTGAATCAATTTAGTTTGTGAACTGCTGCATGCGGATGTTGCTTTATACGTAAGAACGTATGTTCAGGAAAAGCACATTGAATCAAATTCTTCACTCTTTCAGTGTGTATGGTTCACCATTGTGCCAAAATGAGGAGCTGCAACAATGGAGAATATGAGAATATAATCAACATTCAAGCAGGAAAACCTGCTCTAGTAGAGCCTGAAACAACAAGAACGAGCAGAATACGGCCTCTTTAAAGACCAGTGGACGGCCAGTGCATGAGTAGTAACTATGAATACAGTGGTAACAGTGTGAGGATTGTGTGTTACAGTTGCAGATCTGGGACACGGCCGGACAGGAGCGCTTCCGCACGATCACGCAGAGCTATTACCGCAGCGCTAACGGAGCCATCATCACGTATGACATCACAAACAGGGGCTCGTTCATGTCGGTGCCGCAGTGGATGGAGGACGTGAAGAAGTACGGCGGCTCCAACATCGTGCCTCTGCTGATCGGTGAGTGCAGAGACGACACGAGTGTGTGTGTGACTGTGAAGTGTGTGTGTGACTGTGAAGTGTGTGTGACTGAAGGTCTTGCACACCTCTCTGAACGCTTGAGCTACGGATGCGGAAAATGCAAGAAATCAAACCCGATTCGAATTTTTGTTTAATGACGGACGAAGGTTTCACAGGCAGTGTGTGTGTGAACGTGATTGGCTCAACGTGAGGCCATTTTTATTTACGTGCGGAAATTTCGGAAGAGAATTTGTGACTGGGTGTGTGAGGAGCTGTCCGGCTATAAGAGGCCGTGTGATGCGTGTCCTGGTTTTCCTGTTCCTCTACTCCGTCACGTGTCCTGGGATCGATGTCTGCAGTTCTCTTCAGGAACATTTGGGCAGTCAGAAGTTTAGGAGCTCCTTCTGATCAACTTTCCCATAACTGGGCAATATTTGCCCCCTTACATTTATTTACAGGGGCTTTTTTTTCATCTTTTATGTCAAATTCTTAAACTTATATTTATTTAAATAAAATAAGTTTAAAGTTTTCAATATAGAGTTAATAAATGAAATTAATTACAGTCCCCCTGTAGTCAATAATTTTATCCCTTAAAACTCATCTTTGATTTTGATCACCAAAATTACATATTTGAACGTTCTTTCCTTAAAATATCCTGAATGTAACTCGACACTCTCGCCTCATTTAGTATGCGCGCTTCTATGAATATGCAAATGAGCCCCGCCTCCACTCACTCCCTCAGCTCAGAGATCCACTGGTTGACGATCACACGTTGATCTGATTGGTTACAAGGTAGTTTGTGACGTCAGAAACACCAGCGATTTCAAAGCGTGTTTTTGAGACTGTCTTTGGTTCACTGCAGTTTTAAAGGAGACATATCATGCTTTTAAATTGTTCCTTTTTACATATAAATCATACATTTGTAGTCTATATAAAGCGGAACTGCAATGCTTGGGTCTGAATTCCTCATTATTATAGCTCCACAGGCCCCTTTCTACCCCTTTTCTGAGGTGCGTCTCAATCAACTCGTTTTGGTGCGGTCTCTTTAAATACAACTGAGACACTTCATACCCCGCCCCCTCTCCAGGATGCAGAGGTTCAACTCCACCCCGTTCAGCCATTTTTGTAGTTTGATATCAGAGATAGGATTATCTAGTGGCACAGAAACTTTTTATTCACACGTTATTAACAAAATGTCAACAACGGAAGACTTGTCCAGCCAGCCTTACATGTTCGAGCCAGAGTCGGAGCCGGAGCGAGATGAAAATGAAGACGACGAATCTGCAGAACAACGTCTTCATATGGATGTATCGCAATGGTGTGTACTGTATTTACACATGAAACTTTGGTCTTCCGACCTTTTACCACCGTGTCGATTTATTTTGATTAATATGTGCGACGGAGAGAGAGCAAGACAGCGTCTAGTTTGGAGACGGTGATGTCTTGTTTACACTTTCGCATGGCTCTGAAGAGAGAGAGTGCGAGCGCGCGCGAGACCGAGTCTCTCTCTCTCTCTGCTCGTTCTTTCAGTTAAACATGCGCCACAAGCGCGGCAGTTCATCTACATTAGACGGTGTAATGAAGCGTGTGGGTTACTACATCCAACAACCGAACATTTTAACTTACCCTCTCGTAACTTCTGCATCCTTTAGCTTGGACTACAAAATTGCAGCGAGAAATAATAATGGCGGATTGCTCGAAGTGTTGGGCCGGGAGTCAATGTCCTTATTTGGCAGTTCCGCTGCAAATACTGTGACGTGATAGTTCACAAAACGTCATAGATAACAGAAAAATCGGAACAGGTTGAAAAATATGACCAAAACAGAATATAAAGATATCAACGAAGCACCTGAAGAGAATAATTTCATATTTTCTGTACTTC